>NC_086447.1:946118578-946418578 GCF_028390025.1 Pseudophryne corroboree | reverse complement strand
ACAATAACTATGTACAAGTATTGCAGACAATCCGCACTTGGGATGGGCGCCCAGCATCCACTACGGACTACGAGAAATAGAATTATCGGTAAGTAAATTCTTATTGTCTCTGACGTCCTAGTGGATGCTGGGAACTCCGTAAGGACCATGGGGATTATACCAAAGCTCCCAAACGGGCGGGAGAGTGCGGATGACTCTGCAGCACCGAATGAGAGAACTCCAGGTCCTCCTCAGCCAGGGTATCAAATTTGTAGAATTTAGCAAACGTGTTTGCCCCTGACCAAGTAGCTGCTCGGCAAAGTTGTAAAGCCGAGACCCCTCGGGCAGCCGCCCAAGATGAGCCCACTTTCCGTGTGGAATGGGCTTTTACAGATTTTGGCTGTGGCAGGCCTGCCACAGAATGTGCAAGCTGAATTGTACTACAAATCCAACGAGCAATAGTCTGCTTAGAAGCAGGAGTACCCAGCTTGTTGGGTGCATACAGGATAAACAGCGAGTCAGATTTTCTGACTCCAGCCGTCCTGGAAACATATATTTTCAGGGCCCTGACAACGTCTAGCAACTTGGAGTCCTCCAAGTCCCTAGTAGCCGCAGGCACCACAATAGGTTGGCTCAGGTGAAACGCTGAAACCACCTTAGGGAGAAACCGAGGACGAGTCCTCAATTCCGCCCTGTCCGTATGGAAAATCAGATAAGGGCTTTTACAGAATAAAGCCGCCAATTCTGACACGCGCCTGGCCCAGGCCAGGGCCAACATCTTAAAGTGGTTCAAACCAATGTGACTTTTGGAACCCAAAAACTACATTGAGATCCCAAGGTGCCACTGGAGGCACAAAAGGAGGCTGTATATGCAGTACCCCTTTTACAAACGTCTGCACTTCAGGGACTGAAGCTAGTTCTTTCTGGAAGAAAATAGACAGGGCCGAAATTTTAACCTTAATGGACCCCAATTTCAGGCCCATAGACACTCCTGTTTGTAGGAAATGTAGGAATCGACCCAGTTGAAATTCCTCCGTCGGGCCTTACTGGCCTCGCACCACGCAACATATTTTCGCCAAATGCGGTGATAATGTTTTGCGGTTACATCCTTCTTGGCTTTGATCAGGATAGGGATGACTTCATCCGGAATGCCTTTTTCCTTCAGGATCCGGCGTTCAACCGCCATGCCGTCAAACGCAGCCGCGGTAAGTCTTGGAACAGACAGGGTCCCTGCTGGAGCAGGTCCCTTCTTAGAGGTAGAGGCCACGGATCCTCCGTGAGCCTCTCCTGAAGTTCCGGGTACCAAGTCCTTCTTGGCCAATCCGGAGCCACGAATATAGTGCTTACTCCTCTCCATCTTATAATTCTCAGTACCTTGGGTATGAGAGTGTCAAAGTCAGAAAAAAATGTCTCAATGCACGTTGCCATATTTGCACCGCACACTGGTCCGCGCTGCGCGTGCGTACGCTCTCCCGTGGAGGCGCATACCCGCAATAGCGTGCACTCGCAGGCGCGGTATGCGTATTTACGGTAGAGTTTATGTAGTCGTAGCGTGCGACTCATTCGTTACAAATGTTCACAATTAATGTAGTTTATAGATCATGGTCCCTTTGATAGATTCTGAAAGTTTGGTTAAAATACAATGTCCCAGAGCTGAGGAATCCCTCTTTGTATCGTACGAAGGGTCTAACAGGAATCATACAGCAGTGTTTGGTACCCATCGGAAGAGTATTTAAGTAGTAATATTCCGGTGTTGGTTTGGAGCGTATTAATCGCTCGTGCGAATAGTTATGGACATAAGAAGTTTATGTCCATTTCTATCATTTACACATACTCAGGTATGCGGCGGGAAACCCAGTTTCCCACCCACCTGAGCTGTTGGAAATCGTCACAGCCCACCTGTATGAATCACCCTATGACCTTTTGTTATGATGCAGGGCCGAATTCCTTCGGCCAATGGACAATGGGATTGTAGGACCAGGAGATTGCATTGTGTGTGGGGCATAAATAGGCAGGCCGACCACATCCAGCTCTCACTCTCTCATCAACGGTTATCTGCTGATAGCCGGGAGCTGGATATCGAGGCGCAGGCGATCATACCCTTTGTGCGTAAGTTTCTCTCCGTAATCATTGTCTTTCTGTGAGCCAATTTCTCTCATCTCATCTCTCTCTCTCTCTCTCTCTCTCTCTCTGTTCTGTTCTCTCATATCTCCCCTAGACTAGGCTAGTATTGTATTGTATTAGATAGTATTGTATTGTATTGCATTTAGGTCAGTGTAGTATTGTCTTTTTGTATTTATTGTTTAGTTCTGTGGTTAGGAAGTCTCTGTTATATTGTAGTGTATCATTTGTACTGTTATCCCCTTTTACAAGTATATTAGATATAATACAGTTAATAGGCTTTGGAACCTAAACCAGCATCTGTGTATTTCCTATAGTGTTAAGTGTTCACTTGAGCGTCGGTGACGCTCAAGCAGCTTTGTAGTTAGTCAGGTTACACAAGGTTGCACTTACACCCTGTACTCACATTAAGGTATTCAGTGTATTTCATTGGTATAAGGTTTTATCATAAAGGTATAGTGTTGTGAGCGTCTGCATCGCTGGTGACCTCCTCGTGGTCTCAAGCGCACGCTACGCTACAGCGAATCATTCCCCTAGTCATAGCCAATAACGTGTCCTGTGATCACTGGGCCGTGAGCGAACGTGACGCTTGAGCGTCTCGCTTACTGCTGAGCGATCGTTACGCAAATAGCGTACCATTACGGTACTTCTTAAGTAAACAGCGTACAGTGTTCTTAGACTTCATAAAGGGTTGTTATACGACAAAGGAATTTAGCATTGTCAATTGGGGGCTCGTCCTATACTTCTCACATCTGCACTAGGTAGATCAGCAGACATTATCCCCCAGCAAAGGGTGGGAGATTGTCTCATAGTGCTGGCGGGATAAGCGTCTGCTTCGCTTAGATAAAGAGTGCTGAAGGAATCCGGGAACCGGAAGTAAGAACAAAACGCTTGTGTTTTTTTAAAACTGTTTATTTTTCTTTTGTCTTGCGTACGCACGCATATATCTGCATTTCTGTTTCATTTTCGTATATCACTATTCCTGTTTGCCAATTTTATAGTTGATAGAAAGTGCTAAAAAGAGATTTGCTGTTATTTCATAGTAGAGGTGATAGTTAAAGTATAGAACAAACACACGGTTTGCCTGAGATACAAGGCAGTCAGTGTGGATTGCGGTAGATGATCAGGGATCATTTACATTGATAAAAATAGAAATTGTGTTACGGTGGATCTTTATATTGCGTACACGTGTCGCTAACAAAGACTAGCGTACGCAATCCAAAGGCAGACGCACGCAGCGTTCATTACGCAACGTAGCGTCCGGTTACGCCCACGTAGCTCAAGCTGTGATAAAGTGAAGTAACGCAAAGGCGATAATTAACGCACAGCGGTAGATAACGCGACGCGGTAAATAACGCAAATCTATTTTTGAAAAAATCTGAAATTTAGTTTAACAGATCCTGCTCCTAATTGGTAACACTTTTGGCCTAAAGACAATTTCTGCGCAGAAATAGATATAGAAACAAAAGTGTACATGTGTTGAGTGAGTGTGTTTTGTATACAAAAGTTTATATAACTTTAAGGTGGAACCAAAAGGAAAGCCGGGTACTCGTCAAGGGACATACGTGTAAGTGACATATACGGTGGCTAGGGAGGCATCCCTGGTTAAATAATATTTGAGCATTAGAGTATAGCGGACCGTAAGGTAACAAGACCAGGAGGTCATAAGGTAACAGACCAGGAGGTCATAAGGTAACAGACCAGGAGGTCATAAGGTAACAGGTAAAATAGAAAAAGAGGTCCGCTATAAAAGTCCAGTGGCACAACGCCTGGGGTGTTGGTGCAGAACCCATATAGGCCATACAAGCTCTTGCTGAAGGAATCGCGGCCGGAAACATCGATTCCATTGATCTTTCAGTACATGACAAGTAGTGCTCGTGTACTGAACGATTGGACCGCACGTAATTGTGTGCAGTAGTTAGTAATCTGACCTAATACCATTAGAGTAAAGTGGTCACAAACGCTATTTGTACATTCTGACGTGATTTGTGTAATTTTTTATTTTTGGAAGGGAAGTTCGCTGGTCACTCAGGAACTATCCAACAACCGATACTTGCTGGGGAACGCGCCCCAGTAAATAAAGGTTCACAGGGGCCCTAGGTTGGGTACAGCAGCTCTGGTTACAGTGATTGCAGTACTGGCCAACGTGGGCGAGAAGTAAGTGGGGTACTTGATAAACCACCACCGCCGGCCTGCCCAAGGACATCTTGGTTTGTTTGTAAGGGTTCGCTGAAAACCTTGAGATAAAGATCCAAGGAGGAATAAGCAACGCCTGCAGATTATGGGGGCCATTTGTTCAGGTAGGGGGCGATCAACCTCGGTTCGGGTTGATTCAGAGAACCGACCAGTTGGGTCGGCACGATATGTAATGTGTGAAAAATACGGTAGTCACACAGAGGTTTTATGTGATGAATGGGAGAGAATGACTGTACAAGACAGGGACAAATTCCCAAGAATAGGTAGCTTCAGTCCAGAAGTGTTACAAAATTTAAGGAGGAGGATATGTCTCGTAAAATCAACAAAGAGACGAATTCAACATCATGATTGTTTACAGTTATGGCACCAGGAAGGTGAGATACAGAGAGGTTTGGCTCTGGCGGCAGGATCTGGGGCAGTCAGGAAGTTGATTGCCACAGCTCCTCCTCCACCATACATTGCAGGAGAGAAGTTGATTACGGAGAGAAACGCACTGGGTTGTAAAACACAAACTCTTAGTAACACTGTAAATGTTAATGATGTTAACCAAATAACTCATGCAAGTATTAACCCGTGCAAGATGTACCCTGTTTTGAACCTTCCTCAGGAGTGTGATCAAGAAGACGATTCAGCAACAATTTCAGCTCTCTCTCTTGCAGCCACCATAGCAGAGACCACAGTAGGCACAGCGACACCCACGAGATTAGTGAAAGCCCCTAGCGGAGGGATAGGTGAGGTCGTGTCAACGGGTAAGTACGGCACCATGCACTACACTGAAACAATTGTACCACAACAAGCAGTAGAATCTACACAGGAAGAGGCTGTTAGAATTGCTCCTGTAAGGGTAATAGCAGTTCCCAATGGAAAAACAGATGTGTCTGGAGCCACTCCCATAAGGAACATTGCCATGTACACTCCATTTTCCCGAATGGAATTAAGAACAATAGTGTCCGAATTTCCTGACCCCAGGAAGGATTTAGTTGCTAGCCAAAAATACATCAGGGATTTAGGTAACACTGTAGAACCCAACAACAAGGATTGGCAGATACTGCTAAGAGCTTGTTTACCTTCCAATGTTGACGCAACTCAATTTTTAGCTGATTGTGCATTGGATAAAGATGTACCGCTTACAGACGTGTACAACAAGGATAATGTAAAAAGGATAAATTTACAGCTAAAAGAGTATTTCCCAGCCGTTGTTAAATGGAATAAAATATTTTCCATTAAGCAAAAAGAGTCCGAAACGGCAATAGAATATTTTCACCGGGCACTATTAGAAATGGCAAAGTACACTGGTATAGAAGACATAAAGACCAACCCAAACCATCGGGAAGTAGCAGTATCTGTACTGATGGATGGTTTAAAGGAAACATTAAAGACTAGGGTTCAGACCACGCAACCATGCTGGCGAGGTCTGTCAGTGTCCGGCTTGAGAGAGGCTGCTATTGATCACGACAGAAACATCACTAGGCACAGAGAGTCGCAAAGTGATAAGTTGATGTCCGTAAGTATACAGGCACTGACCACAAGGCAGCCTGCGTATGTACCACCGAATCCTGTGGGTAAGGCAAGTGTAATAACATGTTTTTCTTGTAACAGACCGGGACACTTTGCACGAGAATGTAGAACAAAGAATGTACAAAGATCTTTTCAACCCCCTAGACAACAACACAACACACGACATTGGGAGCAGGGTCCACAGAGGCGGAGTTTTGAGCCACATACAGGGGAAACAAAAAGATATCCCCCGAACAGAGATTGGCATGCCTCTGGTAGTTCCCAGCTAACTCCCCCACAAGTAGTTGCTGCCAATGGGATTCGGGGAGGTCAGCATACCCAATAGGGGTGTGGCCATACCTGTAATCTGCAGCCAGTTAAGTTGATTGCCAGTCTTGGAAGCGAACCAGAGATTGCAATCAATGTGGCTGGTAAAACTTTAAACTTTCTTGTAGACACAGGGGCGGCCAAGTCAGTGATAAATTCGACAGTGGGCATGAGAACCACTGGTAGGACAATTCCAGCCATGGGAGTAACAGGAGTAGTCCAGCACTACCCTGTTAGCAAACCAGCCGAGATTACAATAGGGCCTTTGCATACCAAGCATTCCTTTTTGCTGGCTGCATCTGCACCAACTAATCTCCTGGGAAGAGACTTACTATGTAAAATGGGTTGCGTCATTTATTGTACTCCTGAAGGTGTATTCTTGGACATTCCTGAGAATCACGCTCAGGAAGTACGAGACATGTTAGACTCCCCATCAAAATTAATGTCACATTCCATTATGACAAATAGGAATCCATCCCAAGTAGAAGAGATGACATCTCAGATACCAGAGTCACTTTGGACAAAAGATGGACAGGACACTGGATTAATGGCAAACGTAGCTCCAGTAGTTGTACAAGTAAAAGATGGTAGGATAGCTCCAAAAATCCCACAGTATCCTCTGAAGCCAGAGGTGGAGTTAGGAGTTTTCCCAGTAATAGAGCGCTTGCTACAACAGGGCATTCTAGTAAGAACGTCCAGCACAGCAAATAGTCCCATCTTCCCTGTTAAAAAGAGTGGGGGGAGGGGTTACAGGCTAGTGCAAGATCTAAGGGGGATTAACAAAATAGTTGAGAGTCAGTTCCCCGTAGTGCCTAATCCAGCTGTCATCCTAATGCAAATTCCTCCCACTGCCGAATTTTTCACTGTTATTGACCTCTGCTCCGCTTTCTTTTTGGTACCTCTGCACCCTGACAGCCAATATTTGTTTGCATTCACATACAGAGGAGTCCAATACACGTGGACTCGATTACCCCAAGGTTTCATAGACAGTCCAAGTATATTTTCTCAGGCTTTGCATGATTGTTTACAGTCTTTCCAACCGGAGAGTGGATCAGTGTTGATACAGTACGTGGATGATCTACTACTGTGTTCTGATTCATTGGAAGCTTCCCTGAAGGATACGAAACAGCTCCTGTTTCATCTTTCAGACACAGGTCACAAGGTTTCCAAAGACAAGTTGCAATTATGCCAAGCTAAGGTAAAATATTTGGGACACTGTCTAACACAAGGACTGAGACACCTGACCGCTGATAGAATCCAAGCCATTAGAGACATGACACTGCCACAAACCCAACAACAGATCAGGACGTTTCTAGGAATGTGTGGGTATTGCCGTAATTGGATCCCAGGGTTTTCCATATTGGCGCTACCTCTGCAGGAAATGGTCTCTTCAAACAAACCTGATCGGATTTCGCATACAGACGAATCCGAAACAGCATTTGAGAGACTCAAACAGTGTCTAACGCAGGCACCAGCACTAGGTATGCCAGACTATGGGAAACCCTTTGAACTATACGGAACAGAAAGTGCTGGGTGCGCAGCAGGTGTACTAACCCAAAAACACGGTGACGCCAGCAGGCCAATTGCATACTACAGCGCTCAGCTAGATACGGTAGCGCGATCCCTCCCCACATGCTTGCGTAGCGTTGCGGCGATAGCATTGCTAGTAACAAAAAGCGAAGATGTCGTGCTAGGCCACAACCTCACAATCCATACACCGCATGCGGTATCTGCCTTATTGAATTCTGCCCAAACCAGACACGTCTCATCAGCAAGGTTTACGAGATGGGAATTGGCATTAATGGCCCCAGTTAACATCACCATAAGAAGATGCAGTGCATTAAACCCTGCAACATTTCTCCCAGGTGTGCCTGGTCAGACACAAAGGGTGGAAGGTGAGAGTGATGGGGAAGGAGGATTTAATGCAAAGGAAGATACACATGATTGTATGGAATATTTGACCCAAAATTTTACCGCAAGGCCTGACATCAGTGACAATCCACTGGAAGATGCAGAACTCACGTTCTACACGGACGGTAGTTGTCACAGACAGTCAGACTCGGGAGACTTGTGTACTGGATACGCAGTCGTAGATGACCAAGACACCATAGAAGCGGAACCGCTAGGCCCACCTCACTCAGCCCAGGTTGCTGAACTGGTCGCCCTAACCAGAGCATGTGAATTGGCTAAGGGTAAGTCTGCCAATATCTACACCGATTCTAGATACGCGTTCGGGGTAGTACATGATTTCGGAGCGCTATGGCGTCTCAGAAATTTCATGACAGCAGCTGGTACACCGATAGCGCATGCAGCTCACATAAAAAGGCTTCTAACAGCGATACAGGAACCCGACAGAGTGGCTGTTATCAAATGTAAAGCACATACATATAGCCAAGACCCAGTATCCCTTGGTAACAGCCGAGCAGACGAAGCCGCAAAGCTTGCAGCTGCTACCCCCACACGGACAAACACCACACAGTTGATGGTATTTAATACCATCAACACACAGAAGTTGTGTGAGATGCAGAATTTGTGTTCCACACAGGAAAGAGCAGTCTGGAAGGCAAAGGGATATGGCCAGGAGTCCTCAGGGCTCTGGACGGATGGACATGGTAAACCAGTGGCCCCCAGGGCATACCTTCCATGTCTGGCTGAAGCAGCTCACGGGCTGACTCATCTAGGCAAGGAGGGGATGTGCAAATTGGTAAGAGCATACTGGTGCGCCCCAGGATTCTCCTCTCATGCGGGTAAAAGAGCAATGTCATGCCTTACCTGTCTGAGAAAGAATATTGGAAAAGCAATACCTACAGAACCATCCCATATCCCACCTGCCGGCGGCCCTTTCCAGGTAATACAAATTGACTTCATTCAATTACCCCCATGTCGAAATTTGAAATATGTACTTGTTTGTATAGATGTTTTCTCGAATTGGGTCGAAGCTTTTCCAGCAGCTACAAATACCGCTATGTTTACAGCTAAGAAAATTGTGCAGGAATTTGTATGTAGATATGGTATCCCTAGAATCATTGAAAGTGATAGGGGTACCCATTTTACAGGTGATGTCTTTCAAGGAATGTGTAAATTGATGGGTATTGATAGCAAGCTGCACACTCCGTACCGTCCACAGGCGAGTGCGAAGGTCGAAAGAGTGAACAGCACTATTAAAAATAAATTGAGTAAAGTAATGGCAGAGACAGGATTGACGTGGCCAGAAGCTTTACCCATTGTTTTGTATAGCATCAGAACCACTCCCAGGTCCCCTCTTAACCTGTCCCCTTTTGAAATTCTGTTTGGTCGACAACCGCATGTCATGATTAACCCTCAGGATGATTTGAAATGTAACAATGAAGTAACTGTAAAGTACTTGATTAACATGAGTAAACAGTTGAGGAATCAAAATGATAATCTGAAGTTGGTGATTCCTGATTTACCAGATAGTAATTGTCATGACATTGAACCTGGGGATTATGTAATGATACGAAATTTTCTACGCTCAGGTTGTCTTATTGATAGATGGGAAGGACCATACCAGGTCTTATTGACCAGCACCACAGCATTGAAGGTTGCTGAGAGAGAGACTTGGGTCCATTCATCCCACTGCAAGAAGGTTGCTGATCCCGAGAAGTCCCGTGATAAGGAACAGACGGTAGAGGTTGTATCACTGGAGTGTCTGTTCCAGGAGGACTGAGGCGGCACCTGAGCCTTGAAGATCGAAAGCAGCTGTCGACTCCCCTCTCCCTTTTATTGTTTTTTTCCACTTCCCATCCCCTCTCCTTTAAAATTTCTTTTTCCCCCTTCTCATTCTTTTCTATTTCCTCCTCAAAGATGGACTTGCCCCAAGAGACTGTGATCCGGATTTTGATGTTAACCATGATGTTGACCAGAGCAGTCTGTTCCGGCGAGAGTACCATAGAGGTCGAGAGAGGTTCTGGAATGGGTTCCGATTATGATGATGGAGGCGTAGTTTTCCAAGATCAACCAAACCAACAAGCAAAGGCGAGTATCAGAAAACGATCCGATAGAAGAAATTGTGATGGATTGTTAGCTGAAGAAAATTGTATCTGTAGGCTCTGTGATAATCTGGTTGAAGATGGATGCATAAAGAAATGCCAATCTAGTTTTAATATCCATATGGACCGGCATCCATTGAGTGACTATCACTCCTTAGTGGGTAACGTGTTAAACCAAACAGATTGTTGGGTATGCTCTCAAGTACCTCAGGGTCACAGCAAATCAGGGCTAGTACCATTTCCTTTAACGTTAGGGGAGGTACTTGAGCTAAGTGGTGGGAGACCGGTGGATCGGAGGTTTAACATCTCCAGCCCTCCTAGTTTGAAGCTCCACCAATACCATGTGGATAGGTCCCTCATATGTTTTAACATCTCCAATCCCAGAAAACCGGGAAATTGGGAAGTGTCATGGAGCAACCTTACCATGACCTTTTCACACAGAGCAGATAGAATGCCTACAGATACAGAGCTCGTACGCCATATAGCCAGTAGAGGAAAATCTTTTCGGTATCGATATACCTTAGGAAATAGGATTACTAGAGTTGGAGAGGTATCACCAGGATACTGTGCACATATCGTACAAACCGATACGTGCATTAGGCAGATGGAAGAATTAGGGTCAGGAGATTTCACCTGGAAGGTTTGTAACATGGTCATGTCCTTCTCCGTCCCTTATGTTCTCCCCGATGACGCATATTTCATATGCGGGAGAAAGGCGTACAAGTGGCTTGCCCCAAACTCTGAAGGATTGTGTTATATTGGAAAAGTATTGCCTGAAGTGATGACTGTTACACATGACAAAATGAAGGACATACACCGTGGTGCCCAAGCTCCTTATACTCACACTCATTACGAGCACCGAGTTAAAAGACAACTGTCAGAAAGGTTAGAGCATCCGGCCTCTGATCTTATCCATGAATCCACCGGGATTCAGGTTCTGGTAGCGTTAGATTTCACTCGCACCGCTCGAGGTGTGATGAATTATAGATACATTTCCGCACTCGCCAATTTGTTAGATAATATCACTGAAATGTATGATGACACGTTTAGATACACTGGAAGAGAACTTCAAGCTTACAAAACAGAACTAGTTCAGCATAGGATGGTTCTTAATTATCTTACAGCAGTAACAGGCGGATATTGTGTTACATTGGCAACACAGTACGGCATAAAGTGTTGCACGTATATCACAAATAGCACCGAGGATCCAGTAGAGGTCATAGACCAAAAGATGGACAATATTCTCCAATTGAAGTGGGAATTTCGTCGAAAACACAATCTCACCCTTGCTGCTGTAGGTAATGAGCTGACTGGTTGGGTGTCATGGTTGAACCCGCGAAATTGGTTCTCCGGTTTAGGAGACTGGGCTCAAGGAGTCATAATGGATGTTGGAAAGTTTCTCCTATGTATCTTGGGTGTTGTTATATCGATTGGATTGATATTTAGATGCGGGCAGGCTTTAATGAGGTGCAAACAAAGTACAAAAGTGATGAGCTTGAGGAGTGAGGAAACCGTAATTAACCTGGATTTGATTTATGACCCAATGATAGAAACCAGAATGTGATGAAAATGCGATTATACGGTCCGTTTCTTTCACCTGTTTTTCTGCTTTTCTCCAAGATACAAAGACCCCCTTGGACGAGGAAGTTGACGAGACGCTATACAGACAACAGACAAGCACCAAAGAAGAAGATTTGACAACTTTAAATATGGACACTTGATGAACTTTGCCATGGATCCCCAGTTTCCCTAGTATTTTTAAACTCACGCTAGCCCAACATTTTTGTAAATCTGATGGCACTGACAAAGCTTGTTGCTCATGCCTAAGGAGCAAAACAGCGCAAAGAAGACGACTCTCAACAGATACCGAACACAACTTCAACAACAGATGTACATTTCCCTGACATAGAATATCATTGCATTTTTCGTAAGTGTTCTTTATCTTCATCTCTACAACCCTCAGGTAACGACACACATAGACGATAGGGAATACAGGCACAGATATCAGCAACCACATACCTCCCCCATTCATGTATCATCAACTAAAATGTGCATCCCCATTTTGTTACAACCACAGCCGAAATGAGCTCGGTAGAGTTTGACAGCCCATCCACAGACCTGTACCACAGGATAAGAAGGAATTCAAATGTATACTTCGCAATACCTCGAAGCTAGATTTACCACACGTACGGCACGATGATACATGACCCTCCAAACATGGACTCATACACACATGCTTCTACTTTCTCACTAGGTCATACCCTCTTCACACCTACTCCACTCTTCTCCCCTACCCAACCATGGAAATCAATTAACCCCTGACTTACATTTTTCTCCTTAAATGTTTTGTGGCAGTTATTATTGACTGCCAAAGGGTGGACTGTCAAAGTCAGAAAAAAATGTCTCAATGCACGTTGCCATATTTGCACCGCACACTGGTCCGCGCTGCGCGTGCGTACGCTCTCCCGTGGAGGCGCATACCCGCAATAGCGTGCACTCGCAGGCGCGGTATGCGTATTTACGGTAGAGTTTATGTAGTCGTAGCGTGCGACTCATTCGTTACAAATGTTCACAATTAATGTAGTTTATAGATCATGGTCCCTTTGATAGATTCTGAAAGTTTGGTTAAAATACAATGTCCCAGAGCTGAGGAATCCCTCTTTGTATCGTACGAAGGGTCTAACAGGAATCATACAGCAGTGTTTGGTACCCATCGGAAGAGTATTTAAGTAGTAATATTCCGGTGTTGGTTTGGAGCGTATTAATCGCTCGTGCGAATAGTTATGGACATAAGAAGTTTATGTCCATTTCTATCATTTACACATACTCAGGTATGCGGCGGGAAACCCAGTTTCCCACCCACCTGAGCTGTTGGAAATCGTCACAGCCCACCTGTATGAATCACCCTATGACCTTTTGTTATGATGCAGGGCCGAATTCCTTCGGCCAATGGACAATGGGATTGTAGGACCAGGAGATTGCATTGTGTGTGGGGCATAAATAGGCAGGCCGACCACATCCAGCTCTCACTCTCTCATCAACGGTTATCTGCTGATAGCCGGGAGCTGGATATCGAGGCGCAGGCGATCATACCCTTTGTGCGTAAGTTTCTCTCCGTAATCATTGTCTTTCTGTGAGCCAATTTCTCTCATCTCATCTCTCTCTCTCTCTCTCTCTCTGTTCTGTTCTCTCATATCTCCCCTAGACTAGGCTAGTATTGTATTGTATTAGATAGTATTGTATTGTATTGCATTTAGGTCAGTGTAGTATTGTCTTTTTGTATTTATTGTTTAGTTCTGTGGTTAGGAAGTCTCTGTTATATTGTAGTGTATCATTTGTACTGTTATCCCCTTTTACAAGTATATTAGATATAATACAGTTAATAGGCTTTGGAACCTAAACCAGCATCTGTGTATTTCCTATAGTGTTAAGTGTTCACTTGAGCGTCGGTGACGCTCAAGCAGCTTTGTAGTTAGTCAGGTTACACAAGGTTGCACTTACACCCTGTACTCACATTAAGGTATTCAGTGTATTTCATTGGTATAAGGTTTTATCATAAAGGTATAGTGTTGTGAGCGTCTGCATCGCTGGTGACCTCCTCGTGGTCTCGAGCGCACGCTACGCTACAGCGAATCATTCCCCTAGTCATAGCCAATAACGTGTCCTGTGATCACTGGGCCGTGAGCGAACGTGACGCTTGAGCGTCTCGCTTACTGCTGAGCGATCGTTACGCAAATAGCGTACCATTACGGTACTTCTTAAGTAAACAGCGTACAGTGTTCTTAGACTTCATAAAGGGTTGTTATACGACAAAGGAATTTAGCATTGTCAAGAGGCAGAGGAGGGAACACATACACTGACTGGTACACCCACGGTGTTACCAGAGCGTCTACAGCTATTGCCTGAGGGTCCCTTGACCTGGCGCAATACCTGTCGAGTTTTTTGATGAGGCGGGACGCCATCATGTCCACCTTTGGTTTTTCCAACGGTTTATAATCATGTGGAAGACTTCTGGGTGAAGTCCCCATTCTCCCGGGTGGAGGTCGTGTCTGCTGAGGAAGTCTGCTTCCCAGTTGTCCACTCCCGGAATGAATACTGCTGACAGTGCTATCACATGATTTTCCGCCCAGCGAAGAATCCTTGCAGCTTCTGCCATTGACTGCTTCTTGTGCCACCCTGTCTGTTTACGTGGGTGACTGCCGTGATGTTGTCCGACTGGATCAACCCGGCTGACCTTGAAGCAGAGGTCTTGCTAAGCTTAGAGCATTGTAAATGGCTCTTAGTACCAGGATATTTATGTGAAGTGATGTCTCCAGGCTTGACCATAAGCCCTGGAAAATTCTTCCCTGTGTGACTGCTCCCCAGCCTCGCAGGCTGGCATCCGTGGTCACCAGGACCCAGTCCTGAATGCCGAATCGGCGGCCCTCTAGAAGATGAGCACTCTGCAACCACCACAGGAGGGACACCCTTGTCCTTGGTGACCGGGTTATCCGCTGATGCATCTGAAGATGCAACCCCGACCATTTGTCCAGCAGGTCCCACTGGAAAGTTCTTGCGTGGAATCTGCCGAATGGGCTTGCTTCGTAGGAAGCCACCATTTTTCCCAGAACCCTTGTGCATTGATGCACTGAGACTTGGCTCGGTTTTAGGAGGTTCCTGACTAGCTCGGATAACTCCCTGGCTTTCTCCTCCGGGAGAAACACCTTTTTCTGGACTGTGTCCAGAATCATCCCTAGGAACAGAAGACGAGTCGTCGGAACCAGCTGCGATTTTGGAATATTGAGAATCCAACCGTGCTGTCGCAACACTACCTGAGATAGTGCTACATCGACCTCCAACTGTTCCCTGGATCTTACCCTTATCAGGAGATCGTCCAAGTAAGGGATAACTAAAACTCCCTTCCTTCGAATGAGTATCATCATTTCGGCCATTACCTTGGTAAAGACCCGGGGTGCCGTGGACCATCCAACGGCAGCGTCTGAAACTGATAGTGACAGTTCTGTACCACAAACCTGAGGTACCCTTGGTGAGAAGGGTACATTGGGACATGAAGGTAAGCATCCTTGATGTCCAGAGACACCATGTAGTCCCCTTCTCTTGAATTTGAACCTCTGTATGTAAGTGTTCAAAGATTTTAGATTTAAAATCGGTCTCACCGAGCCGTCCGGCTTCGGTACCACAACAGTGTGGAATAATACCCCTTTCCCTGTTGCAGGAGGGGTACCTTGATTATCACCTGCTGGGAATACAGCTTGTGAATGGCTTCCAAAACTGTCTCCCTGTCTGCTTGTAAAGCCCCAGCGTCATGCTGAGGGCTTGGCAGAGGCGGGAGAGGGCTTCTGTTCCTGGGAACTGGCTGATTTCTGCAGCCTTTTTCCTCTCCCTCTGTCACGGGGCAGAAATGAGGAACCTTTTGCCCACTTGCCCTTATGGGAACGAAAGGACTGCGCCTGATAATACGGCGTCTTCTTATGTTGAGAGGCGACCTGGGGTAAAAACATGGATTTCCCAGCTGTTGCCGTGGCCACCAGGTCTGAAAGACCGACCCCAAATAACTCCTCCCCTTTATAAGGCAATACTTCCATATGCCATTTGGAATCCGCATCACCTGACCACTGTCGTGTCCATAACCCTCTTCTGGCAGAAATGGACAGCGCACTTACTCTTGATGCCAGTCGGCAAATATCCCGCTGTGCATCACACATATATAGAAATGCATCTTTTAAATGCTCTATAGGCAATAATATACTGTCCCTATCTAGGGTATCAATATTTTCAGTCAGGGAATCCGACCACGCCAACCCAGCACTGCACATCCAGGCTGAGGCGATTGCTGGTCGCAGTATAACACCAGTATGTTGTGTAAATACATTTTAGGATACCCTCCTGCTTTCTATCAGCAGGATCCTTAAGGGCGGCCATCTCAGGAGAGGGTAGAGCCCCTGTTTTGACAAGCGTGTGAGCGCTTTATCCACCCTAGGGGGTGTTTCCCAACGCACCCTAACCTCTGGCGGGAAAGGATATAATGCCAATAACTGTTTAGAAATTATCAGTTTTTTTATCGGGGGAAACCCACGCTTCATCACACACCTCATTTAATTTCTCAGATTCAGGAAAACTACAGGTAGTTTTTCCTCACCGAACATAATACCCCTATTGGTGGTACTCGTATTATCAGAAATGTGTAAAACATTTTTCATTGCCTCAATCATGTAACGTGTGGCCCTACTGGAAGTCATATTTGTCTCTTCACCGTCGACACTGGAGTCAGTATCCGTGTCGGCGTCTGTATTTGCCATCTAAGGTAACGGGCGGTTTAGAGCCCCTGACGGCCTATGAGACGTCTGGACAGGCACAAGCTGAGTAGCCGGCTGTCTCATGTCAATCACTGTCTTTTATACAGAGCTGACACTGTCACGTAATTCCTTCCAACAGTTCATCCACTCAGGTGTCGACCCCCTAGGGGGTGACATCCCTATTACAGGCAATTTGCTCTGCCTCCACATCATTTTCCTCCTCATACATGTCGACACAAACGTACCGACACACAGCACACACACAGGGAATGCTCTGATAGAGGACAGGACCCCACTAGCCCTTTGGGGAGACAGAGGGAGAGTTTGCCAGCACACACCAGAGCGCTATAAATATATAGGAACAACCCTATAGAAGAGTTGTCTCCCTTATAGCAGCTTAATATATCAGGGATAACCTTATATAAGTGTTTTTCCCCTTATAGCTGCTGTATTGTTTATACTGCTCCTAATTAGTGCCCCCCTCTCTTTTTTAACCCTTTCTGTAGTGTAGTGACTGCAGGGGAGAGCCAGGGAGCTTCCCTCCAACGGAGCTGTGAGGGAAAATGGCGCCAGTGTGCTGAGGAGATAGGCTCCGCCCCCTTCTCGGCGGCCTTTTCTCCCGTTTTTCAGTGTAATCTGGCAGGGGTTAAAATTCATCCATATAGCCCTGGGGGCTATATGTGATGTATTTTCGCCAGCCAAGGTGTTTTTATTGCTGCTCAGGGCGCCCCCCCCTAGCGCCCTGCACCCTCAGTGACCGAAGTGTGAAGTGTGCTGAGGAGCAATGGCGCACAGCTGCAGTGCTGTGCGCTACCTTGGTGAAGACAGGATGTCTTCTGCCGCCGATTTTCCGGACCTCTTCTTGCTTCTGGCTCTGTAAGGGGGCCGGCGGCGCGGCTCTGGGACCGGACTCCATGGCTGGGCCTGTGTTCGATCCCTCTGGAGCTAATGGTGTCCAGTAGCCTAAGAAGCCCAATCCACTCTGCACGCAGGTGAGTTCGCTTCTTCTCCCCTTAGTCCCTCGATGCAGTGAGCCTGTTGCCAGCAGGTCTCACTGAAAATAAAAAACCTAAAACTAAACTTTTCACTAAGCAGCTCAGGAGAGCCCCAAGTGTGCACCCTTCTCGTTCGGGCACAAAAATCTAACTGAGGCTTGGAGGAGGGTCATAGGGGGAGGAGCCAGTGCACACCAGGTAGTCCTAAAGCTTTACTTTTGTGCCCAGTCTCCTGCGGAGCCGCTATTCCCCATGGTCCTTACGGAGTTCCCAGCATCCACTAGGACGTCAGAGAAACAAAAGGCAAAGTAATAAACCAAGCATCCCCCTGTACCAATAATGTGCACCCCCAATAATAAACCAAGCATCCCCCTGTACCAATAATGTGCACCCCTAATAATAAACCAAGCATCCCACTGTACCTATAATGTGCACCCCCAATAATAAACCAAGCATACCCTTTACCAATAATGTGCACCCCCAATAATAAACCAAGCATCCCACTGTACCTATAATGTGCTCCCCCCAATAATAAACCAAGCATCCCCTTTACCAATAATGTGCACCCCCAATAATAAACCAAGCATCCCCCTGTACCTATAATGTGCGCCCCCCAGTAATAAACCAAGCATCCCCCTGTACCTATAATGTGCGCCCCCCAGTAATAAACCAAGCATCCCCCTGTACCTATAATGTGCACCCCCCAATAATAAACCAAGCATCCCCTGTACCAATAATGTGCACCCCAATAATAAACCAAGCATCCCCCTGTACCTATAATGTGCGCCCCCCCAGTAATAAACCAAGCATCCCCCTGTACCTATAATGTGCGCCCCCCCTGTAATAAACCAAGCATCCCCCTGTACCTATAATGTGCGCCCCCCAGTAATAAACCAAGCATCCCCCTGTACCTATAATGTGCGCCCCCCCAGTAATAAACCAAGCATCCCCCTGAACCTATAATGTGCACCCCCCAGTAATAAACCAAGCATCCCCCTGTACTTATAATGTGCGCCCCCCCAGTAATAAACCAAGTATTCCCCTGTACCTATAATGTGCTCCCCCCAATAATAAACCAAGTATCCCACTGTTGCTATAATGTGCGCCCCCCCAATAATAAACCAAGCATCTCCCGGTACCTATAATGTGCGCCCCCCCAATAATAAACCAAGCATCCCCCTGTACCTATAATGTGCGCGCCCCCAATAATAAACCAAGCATCCCCCTGTACCTATAATGTGCACCCTCAGTAATAAACCAAGCATCCCGCTGTACCTATAATGTGCGCACCCCATTAATAAACCAAGCATCCCCCTGCACCTATAATGTGCACCCCCCAATAATAAACCAAGCATCCACCTGTACCTATGTGTGTCCACCAATAAAAAACAAGCATCCCCCTGTACCTATAATGTGCGCCCCCCAGTAATAAACCAAGCATCCCTCTGTACCTATAATGTGTGCCCACCAATAAAAACCAAGCATCCCCCTGTACCTATAATGTGCACCCCCCAATAACAAACCAAGCATCCCCCTGTACCTATAATGTGCACCCCACAATAATAAACCAAGCATCCCCCTGTACCTATAATGTGCGCCCCCAATAATAAAACAAGCATCCCCCTGTACCTATAATGTGCGCCCCCCAGTAATAAACCGAGCATCCCCCTGTACCTATAATGTGCCCCCCCAATAATAAACCAAGCATCCCTCTGTACCTATAATGTGCACCCCCAGTAATAAACCAAGCATCCCCCTGTACCTATAATATGCACCCCCAGTAATAAACCAAGCATCCCCCTGTACCTATGTGTGCCCCCCAATAATAAACCAAGCATCCCCCTGTACCTATAATGTGCGCCCCCCCAGTAATAAACCAAGCATCCCCCTGTACCTATAATGTGCACCCTCCAGTAATAAACCAAGCATCCCCCTGTACCTATAATGTGCACCCCCCAGTAATAAACCAAGCATCCCCCTGTACCTATAATGTGCACCCCCCAGTAATAAACCAAGCATCCCCCTGTACCTATAATGTGCGCCCCCCAGTAATAAACCAAGCATCCCCTGTACCTATAATGTGCACCCCCCAATAATAAACCAAGCATCCCCCTGTACCTATAATGTGCACCCCCCAATAATAAACCAAGCATCCCCTGTACCTATAATGTGCACCCCCCCAGTAATAAACCAAGCATCCCCCTGCACCTATAATGTGCGCCCCCCAGTAATAAACCAAGCATCCCCTGTACCTATAATGTGCACCCCCTAGTAATAAACCAAGCATCCCCCTGTACCTATAATGTGCCCACCCAATAATAAACCAAGCATCCCCCTGTACCTATAATGTGCGCCCCCAGTAATAAACTAAGCATCCCCCTGTACCTATAATATGCACCCCCCAGTAATAAACCAAGCATCTCCCTGTACCTATAATGTGCGCCCCCCAATAATAAACCAAGCATCCCCCTGTACCTATAATGTGCGCCCCCCCAGTAATAAACCAAGCATCCCCCTGTACCTATAATGTGCACCCTCCAGTAATAAACCAAGCATCCCCCTGTACCTATAATGTGCGCCCTCCCCAGTAATAAACCAAGCATCCTCCTGTACCTATAATGTGCTCCCCCCAGTAATAAACCAAGCATCCCCCTGTACCTATTATGTGCACCCCCAGTAATAAACCAAGCATCCCCCTGTACCTATAATGTGCACCCCCCTAATAATAAACCAAGCATCCCCCTGTACCTATAATGTGCACCCCCCAATAATAAAACAAGCATCCACCTGTACCTATAATGTGCACCCCCCAGTAATAAACCAAGCATCCCCCTGTACCTATAATGTGCACCCCCCAGTAATAAACCAAGCATCCCCCTGTACCTATAATGTGCACCCCCCCTAATAATAAACCAAGCATCCCCCTGTACCTATAATGTGCACCCCCAGTAATTACCTATAGTACGGATGGTGTAGTGGTTAGCATTACCGCCTCACAGCACTGAGGTCATGGGTTCAATTCCCATCATGGCCCTAACTGTGTGGAGTTTGTATATTCTCCCTGTACTTGCGCGGGTTTCCTTCGGGTGCTCCGGTTTCCTTCCACAATCCAACTGGTAGGTTAATTGGATTCCAACAAAATGAACCCTAGTATGAATGTGTGCGTGTATGTGTGTGCGTGTACATGTGGTAGGGAATATTGGGGGTCATTCCGAGTTGTTCGCTCTGTATTTTTTTCGCGCAACGGAGCGATTAGTCGCTAATGCGCATGCGCAATGTCCGCAGTGCGACTGCGCCAAGTAAATTTGCTATGCAGTTAGGAATTTTACTCACGGCATTACGAGGTTTTTTCTTCGTTCTGGTGATCGTAATGTGATTGACAGGAAGTGGGTGTTTCTGGGCGGAAACAGGCCATTTTATGGGAGTGTGCGAAAAAACGCTACCGTTTCCGGGAAAAACACGGGAGTGGCTGGAGAAACGGGGGAGTGTCTGGGTTAACGCTGGGTGTGTTTGTGACGTCAAACCAGGAACGACAAGCACTGAACTGATCGCAGATGCCGAGTAAGTTTGGAGCTACTCAGAAACTGCTAAGAAGTGTCTATTCGCAATTCTGCTAATTTTTCGTTCGCAATTTTGATAAGCTAAAATTCACTCCCAGTAGGCGGCGGCTTAGCGTGTGCAAAGCTGCTAAAAGCAGCTAGCGAGCGAACAACTCAGAATGACCCCCATTGTGCCTAATTATGAATTGATCGCAGCAGCAAGTTTGTTAGCTATGGGCAAAACCATGTGCACTGCAGGGGGGACAGATGTAACATGTGCAGAGAGAGTTAGATTTGGGTGGGGTGTGTTCAAACTGAAATCTAAATTGCAGTGTAAAAATAAAGCAGCCAGTATATACCCTGCACAGAAACCAAATAACCCACCCAAATCTAACTCTTTCTGCACATGTTATATCTGCCCCCCCTGCAGTGCACATGGTTTTGCCCAATTGCTAACAAACTTGCTGCTGCGATCAACTCAGAAATACCCCCATAGAGTGTAAGCTCCACTGGGGCAGGGACCGATGTGAATGGCCAAATATTCTCTGTACAGCGCTGCGGAATATGTGTGCGCCATATAAATAATATTAGAGTAGATGGAAGCGCTTGTTTGGGACAGATGGCGGCTTCCCTTCCTCACAGCTCCTACGTATTTATAGTGTTCGCCCCTGACAGCTGTGTGTTGCAGCGCTGGTATCTTTATCAGGAACGTGGGAAATAATCCAGTGGGGGAGGGGATTTCCATTCATGCCTGGATGCGTTTCCCACTGGTAACCTCTCAGCTGCTAATACCCTGCATCATGTGGCGTCATCAGCGTATAAAGCAGCACTGAGCATTACAGCTTCTCTCTCTGGCGCACGTGAGCTGCACTGACATCTCCGTCATTATTCATTTACCAAACCGCCAGAACGAAGATTGAGCCTGCGCCCTAACACATCCACACAGCACGTGTCGCAGCTCATGTGATCACTACGGGGGGATGTATGTTTCTCTGCGTACACCGGCCGTTCTGACTGTAACACCACTGCAGATCACTAGTATATAATATTATATTCTATGGCGGTAATTTACTAAACACAAATCACGTCAGCGCTGCGGCAATTCAGACACACGGCCGTCCACACAAATACCCATCAATAGACCATCGCTCAAACACACCGTACACAACGCAGCACTGCACGCGCTCACTGATCCGGCTTCATTGTGTCATGTCCGGCAGCGTTTTACTAATCTCTTCGGTAACATGCTGCCGCACAATATGGAGAACATCGGTGATCATCGCTGACATCGGCACAATCACCAATATTATTCATTTTACACCGATGTCGCACTATTCATTCCCGGAGGTCAGGCAGAGGTTATATCACTAACAACACACAGAGGACAGTATGCCAGTGGCTGTACAGGAACACACAGAGGACAGTATGCCAGTGGCTGTACAGGGAACACACAGATGACAGTATGCCTGTGGCTGTACATGAACACACAGAGGACGGTATGCCAGTGGCTGTACAGCGAACACACAGATGACAGTATGCCTGTGGCTGTACAGGAACACACAGAGGACAGTATGCCAGTGGCTGTACAGGGAACACACAGATGACAGTATGCCTGTGGCTGTACAGGAACACACAGAGGACAGTATGCCAGTGGCTGTACAGGGAACACACAGAGGACAATATGCCAGTGGCTGTACAGGAACACACAGAGGACGGTATGCCAGTGGCTGCACAGCGAACACACAGAGGACAGTATGCCTGTGGCTGTACAGGAACACACAGAGGACAGTATGCCTGTGGCTGTACAGGAACACACAGAGGACAGTATACCAGTGGCTGTACAGGAACACACAGAGGACAGTATGTCAGTGGCTGTACAGCGAACACACAGAGGACAGTATGTCAGTTGCTGTACAGGGAACACACAGAGGACAGTATGCCAGTGGCTGTACAGGGACACACAGAGGACAGTATGCCAGTGGCTGTACAGGAACACACAGAGGACAGTATGTCAGTGGCTGTACAGCGAACACACAGAGGACAGTATGCCAGTGGCTGTACAGGAACACACAGAGGACAGTATACCAGTGGCTGTACAGGGAACACACAGAGGACAGTATACCAGTGGCTGCACAGGAACACAAAGAGGACAGTATACCAGTGGCTGTACAGGAACACACACAGAGGACAGTATACCAGTGGCTGTACAGGGAACACACAGAGGACAGTATACCAGTGGCTGTACAGGAACACACAGAGGACAGTATACCAGTGGCTGTACAGGAACACACAGAGGACAGTATGCCAGTGGCTGTACAGGAACACACAGAGAACAGTATGCCAGTGGCTGTACAGGAACACACAGAGGACAGTATACCAGTGGCTGTACAGGAACACACAGAGGACAGTATGCCAGTGGCTGTACAGGGAACACACAGAGGACAGTATGCCAGTGGCTGTACAGGAACACACACAGAGGACAGTATGCCAGTGGCTGTACAGGAACACACAGAGGACAGTATGCCAGTGGCTGTACAGGAAAACACACAGAGGACAGTATGCCAGTGGCTGTACAGGAAAACACACAGAGGACAGTATGCCAGTGGCTGTACAGGAACACACAGAGGGCAGTATACCAGTGGCTGCACAGGAACACACACAGAGGACAGTATACTAGTGGCTTTACAGGAACACACAGAGGGCAGTATACCAGTGGCTGTACAGGAACACACACAGAGGATAGTATGCCAGTGGCTGTACAGGGAACACACAGAGGACAGTATACCAGTGGCTGTACAGGGAACACACAGAGGACAGTATGCCAGTGGCTGTACAGGAACACACAGAGGACAGTATGCCAGTGGCTGTACAGGAACACACAGAGGACGGTATACCAGTGGCTGTACAGGAACACACAGAGGACAGTATGCCAGTGGCTGTACAGGAACACACAGAGGACAGTATGCCAGTGGCTGTACAGGAACACACGGAGGACAGTATGCAAGTGGCTGTACAGGAACACACAGAGGACAGTATGCCAGTGGCTGTACAGGAACACACAGAGGACAGTATGCCAGTGGCTGTACAGGGACACACAGAGGACAGTATGCCAGTGGCTGTACAGGGACACACAGAGGATAGTATGCCAGTGGCTGTACAGGAACACACAGAGGACAGTATGCCAGTGGCTGTACAGGGAACACACAGAGGACAGTATGCCAGTGGCTGTACAGGAACACACACAGAAGACAGTATACCAGTGGCTGTAAAGGAACACACAGAGGACAGTATGCCAGTGGCTGTACAGGAACACACAGAAGACAGTATACCAGTGGCTGTAAAGGAACACACAGAGGACAGTATACCAGTGGCTGTACAGGAACACACAGAGGACAGTATGCCAGTGGCTGTACAGGGACACACAGAGGACAGTATGCCAGTGGCTGTACAGGAACACACAGAGGACAGTATACCAGTGGCTGTAAAGGAACACACAGAGGACAGTATACCAGTGGCTGTACAGGGACACACAGAGCACAATATGCCAGTGGCTGTACAGGGACACACAGAGGACAGTATGCCAGTGGCTGTACAGGGACACACACAGAGGACATTATGCCAGTGGCTGCACAAGGAACACACAGAGGACAGTATACCAGTGGCTGTACAGGAACACACACAGAGGACAGTATGCCAGCGGCTGCACAGGAAATACACAGAGAACAGTATGCCAGTGGCTGTACAGGAACACACAGAGGACAGTATACCAGTGGCTGTACAGGAACACACAGAGGACAGTATACCAGTGGCTGTACAGGAACACACAGAGGACAGCATGCCAGTGGCTGTACAGGAACACACACAGAAGACAGTATACCAGTGGCTGTACAGGAACACACAGAGAACAGTATACCAGTGGCTGTACAGGAACACACAGAGGACAGTATGCCAGTGGCTGTACAGGAACACACAGAGGACAGTATGCCAGTGGCTGTACAGGGACACACAGAGCACAGTATGCCAGTGGCTGTACAGGGACACACAGAGGACAGTATACCAGTGGCTGTACAGGAACACACAGAGGACAGTATACCAGTGGCTGTACAGGAACACACAGAGGACAGTATACCAGTGGCTGTACAGGAACACACAGAGGACAGTATGCCAGTGGCTGTACAGGGACACACAGAGCACAATATGCCAGTGGCTGTACAGGGACACACAGAGGACAGTATGCCAGTGGCTGTACAGGGACACACAGAGGACAGTATGCCAGTGGCTGTACAGGAACACACACAGAGGACATTATGCCAGCGGCTGCACAGGAAATACACAGATGACAGTATGCCAGTGGCTGTACAGGAACACACAGAGGACAGTATACCAGTGGCTGTACAGGAACACACAGAGGACAGTATACCAGTGGCTGTACAGGAACACACAGAGGACAGTATGCCAGTGGCTGTACAGGAACACACACAGAAGACAGTATACCAGTGGCTGTACAGGAACACACAGAGGACAGTATGCCAGTGGCTGTACAGGAACACACAGAGGACAGTATGCCAGTGGCTGTACAGGGACACACAGAGCACAGTATGCCAGTGGCTGTACAGGGACACACAGAGGACAGTATGCCAGTGGCTGTACAGGGACACACACAAGACAGTATGCCAGTGGCTGCACAGGAACACACAGAGGACAGTATGCCTGTGGCTGTACAGGAACACACAGAGGACATTATGCCAGTGGCTGCACAGGGAACATACAGAGGACAGTATGCCAGTGGCTGTACAGGAACACACAGAGGACAGTATACCAGTGGCTGCACAGGGAATACACAGAGGACAGTATGCCAGTGGCTGTACAGGGAACACACAGAGGACGGTATGCTAGTGGTTGTACAGGAACACACAGAGGACAGTATACCAGTGGCTGTACAGGAACACACAGAGGACAGTATACCAGTGGCTGTACAGGAACACACACAGAGGATGGTATACCAGTGGCTGTACAGGAACACACAGAGGACAGTATGCCAGTGGCTGTACAGGAACACACAGAGGACAGTATGCCAGTGGCTGTACAGGAACACACACAGAGGATGGTATACCAGTGGCTGTACAGGAACACACAGAGGACAGTATGCCAGTGGCTGTACAGGAACACACAGAGGACAGTATGCCAGTGGCTGTACAGGAACACACAGAGGACGGTATACCAGTGGCTGTACAGGAACACACAGAGGACAGTATGCCAGTGGCTGTACAGGAACACACAGAGGACAGTATGCCAGTGGCTGTACAGGAACACACAGAGGACAGTATACCAGTGGCTGTACAGGAACACACAGAGGACAGTATACCAGTGGCTGTACAGGAACACACAGAGGACAGTATGCCAGTGGCTGTACAGGAACACACAGAGGACAGTATACCAGTGGCTGTACAGGGAACACACAGAGGACAGTATGCCAGTGGCTGTACAGGAACACACAGAGGCCAGTATGCCAGTGGCTGTACAGGAACACACAGAGGACAGTATGCCAGTGGCTGTACAGCAACACACAGAGGACAGTATGCCAGTGGCTGTACAGCAACACACAGAGGACAGTATGCCAGTGGCTGTACAGGGACACACAGAGGACAGTATGCCAGTGGCTGTACAGCAACACACAGAGGACAGTATGCCAGTGGCTGTACGGGAACACACAGAGGACAGTATGCCAGTGGCTGTACGGGAACACACAGAGGACAGTATGCCAGTGGCTGTACGGGAACACACAGAGGACAGTATGCCAGTGGCTGTACAGGGAACACACAGAGGACAGTATACCAGTGGCTGTACAGGGAACAGCACTACACACAGAGGACAGTATGCCAGTGGCTGTACAGGGAACAGCACTACACACAGAGGACAGTATGCCAGTGGCTGTACAGGGAACAGCACTACACACAGAGGACAGTATGCCAGTGGCTGTACAGGGAACACACAGAGGACAGTATACCAGTGGCTGTACAGGGAACAGCACTACACACAGAGGACAGTATGCCAGTGGCTGTACAGGAACACACAGAGGACAGTATGCCAGTGGCTGTACGGGAACACACAGAGGACAGTATGCCAGTGGCTGTACGGGAACACACAGAGGACAGTATGCCAGTGGCTGTACAGGGAACACACAGAGGACAGTATACCAGTGGCTGTACAGGGAACAGCACTACACACAGAGGACAGTATGCGACTGGCTGTACAGGAACACACAGAGGACAGTATGCCAGTGGCTGTACATGAACATACAGAGGATAGTATGCCAGTGGCTGTACAGCGAACACACAGAGGACAGTATGCCAGTGGCTGTACAGGAACACACAGAGGACAGTATACCAGGGGCTGTACAGGGAACAGTAAGCAGAACACACCCAGTGTTGCAATACTGGAATAGTGTTAAGGATCTGGCCATAATGAAATATTCACTTTTTGGCTGCACAACTGCGCCAGTGTATCTTTGGAATTGTGCAAGGATCATTGGCACTCATTCCGAGCTCGCTACTTTTAGCAGCCGTGCAAACGCATAGTCGCCACCCACTGGGGAGTGTATTTTCGCTTTGCAGGAGTGCGAACGCCTGTGCAGCCGCGCGGCAGCAAACACATTTTGTGCAAAACAAGACCAGCCCTGTAGTTACTTATTCTGTGCGATGATTGCTGTGACGAATGACACGGTAATGACGTAAGATACCCGCCCAGCAAATGCCCGGCCACGCCTGCGTTTTTCCAAACACTCCCAGAAAACGGTCAGTTGACACCTAGAAACTCCCACTTCCTGTTAATCTTCTTGCTATCGTCTGTGCGACTGAAAGCGTCGCTACAACCTGTGCAAAACCACAAAGGACTTCGTACCCGTACGCCACGCGTGCACATTGCGGTGCATACACATGCGCGGTTTTCCGCAAACAACGGCAGCTAGCAATCAACTCGTAATGAGGGCCATTGTCCTGATGAAAGGTGAACTCTGTCTTCCAAGCTGTAGTTTTGGTGGTCTTGCAGTATCTCCCTGTGCACCATCCATCCGGCTATTAGTTCCAGTAAAACAGGCTGGCCAGTCCCTGCTGAGGAAAAGCCCCCACATGTCGCTGTGCGGATGGTGATTGCTGAGGAATGGGCAGTGTTAGGTTAGCGCTACATACTGCATTGGGGCCAAATAGCTGTATTCTTGTCTCATCTGGCCACAAAAGCTAATTCCACATGGTAGCTGGGTCACTCCAGAAATGGCCTCTTCCATGCGGCCAATCTAGAGTCAGCGACACACGGGGCCACGCATCGCTACTGCTATGGGCTATACACACTGGGGGTAATTCAGACCTGATCGCAGCAGCAAATTTGTTAGCAGTTGGTTAAAACCATGTGCAGTGCAGGTGTGGCAGATGTAACATGTGCAGAGAGAGTTAGATCTGGGTGAGATATTGTTTCTGTGCAGGGTAAATACTGGCTGCTTTATTTTTACACTGCAATTTAGATTTCAGTTTGAATACACCCCACCCAAATCTAACTCTCTGCACGTTACATCTGCCCCACCTGCAGTGCACATGGTTTTACCCAACTGCTAACAAATTTGCTGCTGCGATCAGGTCTCAATTACCCCCACGGAGCGATGTATGCTCTAGTCAGATTGCTTAGAATTTAAGTACACATCTCTACGTGTGCACCCCCCTTAAGGGGGCAGTCACGCAATTAATTATGCAAACAGGCATCATGATAACATACTAAGTGAAGAACCGACCACAAAAGTCTTCAAGCAGTAATGCCAAGAAATGTATAAGTTTATGTATTGGGGCCTGCTTGGGTAAGACCAATTTTTAGTGGTAAAAACCTATATTCCTAGATCACGCGTCACACCTATATTCGTAGATGACGCGTCACACCTATATTCCTAGATCACGCGTCACACCTATATTCGTAGATGACGCGTCACACCTATATTCCTAGATCCTGCGTCACACCTATATTCCAAAATGACGCGTCACACCTATATTCCTAGATCCACCGTCACACCTATATTCCAAAATGACGCGTCACACCTATATTCCTACATCCCGCGTCACACCTATATTCCTAGATGACGCGTCACACCTATATTCCTAGATCCCGCGTCACACCAATATTCGTAGATGACGCGTCACACCTATATTCCTAGATCCACCGTCACACCTATATTCCTAGATCCCGCGTCACACCTATATTCCTAGATCCCGCGTCACACCTATATTCCTAGATCCCGCGTCACACCTATATTCCTAGATGACGCGTCACACCTATATTCCTAGATCCTGCATCACACCTATATTCCAAAATGACGCGTCACACCTATATTCCTAGATCCCGCGTCACACCTATATTCGTAGATGACGCGTCACACCTATATTCCTAGATCCTGCATCACACCTATATTCCAAAATGACGCGTCACACCTATATTCCTAGATCCACAGTCACACCTATATTCCAAAATGACGCGTCACACCTATATTCCTAGATCCCGCGTCACACCTATATTCCAAAATGACGCATGTCATCTATATTCCTAGATCCCGCGTCACACCTATATTCCTAGTTGACGCGTCACACCTATATTCCCAGATCCCGCGTCACACCTATATTCCCAGATGACGCGTCACACCTATATTCCCAGATGACGCGTCACACCTATATTCCCAGATGACGCGTCACACCTATATTCCCAGATGACGCGTCACACCTATATTCCCAGATCCCGCGTCACACCTATGTAACTAGATCCCGCGTCATACCTATATTCCAAAATGACGCGTCACACCTATATTCCTAGATCCCGCGTCACACCTATATTCCCAGATCCCGCCTCACACCGATATTCCCAGATCCCGCCTCACACCGATATTCCCAAATCCCGCCTCACACCTATATTCCCAGGTGACGCGTCACACCTATATTCCCAGATGACGCGTCACACCTATATTCCCAGATGACGCGTCACACCTATATTCCCAGATCCCGCGTCACACCTATATTCCCAGAACCCGCGTCACACCTATACTCCCAGATGACGCGTCACACCTATACTCCCAGATGACGCGTCACACCTATACTCCCAGATGACGCGTCACACCTATACTCCCAGATGACGCGTCACACCTATACTCCCAGATGACGCGTCACACCTATACTCCCAGATGACGCGTCACACCTATACTCCCAGATGACGCGTCACACCTATACTCCCAGATGACGCGTCACACCTATACTCCCAGATGACGCGTCACACCTATACTCCCAGATGACGCGTCACACCTATACTCCCAGATGACGCGTCACACCTATACTCCCAGATGACGCGTCACACCTATACTCCCAGATGACGCGTCACACCTATACTCCCAGATGACGCGTCACACCTATACTCCCAGATGACGCGTCACACCTATATTCCCAGATGACGCGTCACACCTATATTCATAGATGACGCGTCACACCTATATTCCTAGATCCTGCATCACACCTATATTCCAAAATGACGCGTCACACCTATATTCCTAGATCCACAGTCACACCTATATTCCAAAATGACGCGTCACACCTATATTCCTAGATCCCGCGTCACACCTATATTCCAAAATGACGCATGTCATCTATATTCCTAGATCCCGCGTCACACCTATATTCCTAGTTGACGCGTCACACCTATATTCCCAGATCCCGCGTCACACCTATATTCCCAGATGACGCGTCACACATATATTCCCAGATGACGCGTCACACATATATTCCCAGATGACGCGTCACACCTATATTCCCAGATGACGCGTCACACCTATATTCCCAGATCCCGCGTCACACCTATGTAACTAGATCCCGCGTCATACCTATATTCCAAAATGACGCGTCACACCTATATTCCTAGATCCCGCGTCACACCTATATTCCCAGATCCCGCCTCACACCGATATTCCCAGATCCCGCCTCACACCGATATTCCCAAATCCCGCCTCACACCTATATTCCCAGGTGACGCGTCACACCTATATTCCCAGATGACGCGTCACACCTATATTCCCAGATGACGCGTCACACCTATATTCCCAGATCCCGCGTCACACCTATATTCCCAGAACCCGCGTCACACCTATACTCCCAGATGACGCGTCACACCTATACTCCCAGATGACGCGTCACACCTATACTCCCAGATGACGCGTCACACCTATACTCCCAGATGACGCGTCACACCTATACTCCCAGATGACGCGTCACACCTATACTCCCAGATGACGCGTCACACCTATACTCCCAGATGACGCGTCACACCTATACTCCCAGATGACGCGTCACACCTATACTCCCAGATGACGCGTCACACCTATACTCCCAGATGACGCGTCACACCTATACTCCCAGATGACGCGTCACACCTATACTCCCAGATGACGCGTCACACCTATATTCCCAGATGACGCGTCACACCTATATTCCTAGATCCCGCGTCACACCTATATTCCTAGATGATGCGTCACACCTATATTCCTAGATGACACGTCACACCTATATTCCTAGATCCCGCGTCACACCTATATTCATAGATGACGCGTCACACCTATATTCCTAGATGACGCGTCACACCTATATTCCTAGATGACGCGTCACACCTATAATCCTAGATGACGCGTCACACCTATAATCCTAGATGACGCGTCACACCTATACTCCTAGATGAAGTGTCACATCTATATTCCTAGATGACGCGTCACCTATATTCCCAGATCCCGCGTCACATCTATATTCCCAGATCCCGCGTCACACCTATATTCCCAGATCCCGCGTCACACCTATATTCCCAGATCCCGCGTCACACCTATACTCCCAGATCACGCGTCACACCTATACTCCCAGATCACGCGTCACACCTATACTCCCAGATGACGCGACACACCTATACTCCCAGATGACGCGTCACACCTATACTCCCAGATGACGCGTCACACCTATACTCCCAGATGACGCGTCACACCTATACTCCCAGATGACGCGTCACACCTATACTCCCAGATGACGCGTCACACCTATACTCCCAGATGACGCGTCACACCTATATTCCCAGATGACGCGTCACACCTATATTCCTAGATCCCGCGTCACACCTATATTCCTAGATGATGCGTCACACCTATATTCCTAGATGATGCGTCACACCTATATTCCTAGATGACACGTCACACCTATATTCCTAGATCCCGCGTCACACCTATATTCATAGATGACGCGTCACACCTATATTCCTAGATGACGCGTCACACCTATATTCCTAGATGACGCGTCACACCTATAATCCTAGATGACGCGTCACACCTATAATCCTAGATGACGCGTCACACCTATACTCCTAGATGAAGTGTCACATCTATATTCCTAGATGACGCGTCACCTATATTCCCAGATCCCGCGTCACATCTATATTCCTAGATCCCGCATCACACCTATATTCCTAGATCCCGCGTCACACCTATATTCCCAGATCACGCGTCACACCTATATTCCCAGATGATGCGTCACACCTATATTCCTAGATCACGCGTCACACCTATATTCCCAGATCACGCGTCACACCTATATTCCTAGATGATGCGTCACACCTATATTCCTAGATCCCGCGTCACACCTATATTCCTAGATCCCGCGACACACCTATATTCCAGAACAATCAGTTTCCTTTGTAACATCAAGCACCATTTATGAGTTACCAATGCATTTATTTAACCCATGCCATAGTCAATTACAAATAGTTTCAATTGGGCCTAGTGAGAGTAAATGGAGAGATAAATTTTTTTTTTTTTTTTCTCTTTCCTTCTTGTCTGTGCGTAATTACTTTACATCAAGTGGGGGGTTGCACACAGATAGAAAAAGGAAAGAAAGAGGTTTGGGTTTTTTTTTTTTTTCCTTCCAAGACTTGTAGAATCTGCTTACTAGGGAGGATAGCCATTGAAATGCAAATTAACCTGTGTAACTGTAACTCAGTGAAAAGCAAAAAGCTTTGATATGCAAATAAGAGGTAAGGTGTCTCATAGGAGACCAGTGAATGGTACATATATATAATATTATTATAATTATATGTATATTTATATCAGTGTATGTTCTGCAAGATAGGTATCCAATCTGAATCATATCATTTAAATTATTGATTATTGCTAGATTCATTTAGATCTGTGTGAAACCGGATACATTTGTTGCTATATAGTTAAAACTGAAATAACAGTGTTTAAGGAAGTAAATATAAAGCACAACATGCAAGTCTGGCCCAGTCGTTAAATGTTTATAGAGGAAAAAAGCTGGGTGTTGTGTTAAGTGAGCGATTATAGTTAGTATTGCTTATATTTATAGAGACTGTGTGGTTTGTTGAATTGCGTACGCACATTGGTACACGTGGTACGGAACACACACGTGGCATAGGGGTACACACGGTTGCCTAATTACGCAAGCTTGCGTAGGGTTGTGTGCGCATAATAACTAGAGATGAGCGGATTCGGTTTTACTCGGTTCTCAAAATGGCATCTGATTGGCTATCCAAAACACGTGACACCCGTGAGCCAATAAGATGCCGTTTTGAGAACCGAGTAAATCCGAGTAAAACCGAATCCGCTCATCTCTAATAATAACACCACACGATATTTGTTCAATTAAGGTGGGATAGTAGCCATGCTACAATAGCACAAAACTACCCAGTTTCTAAAACAGATTAGTATAAAACTTTTGTTTAAACTGTATTGCCTATGGGGGTAAAGCTGCCAATCAGAACGAGTGAAAAATTTCTGTACAGAAAAACAAAGCGTATTTGATTGAGTGAAAGCAGGAGTGAGTGGAGCTGAACCCAGGAACTAAGTGGTCTAAGTGGTAACACTGGATTAGTAGAGGTCCGGTGGCGTAGGGTTCGCTACCTTGCGTGACTAAGTGGTCTTAGTGATCCCATACAACTAAGTGGTCTGGAGTGGTCTAGGCTAAGTGGTCTACAGCAATCGTAGGGCATATAGATAACTAGTATCTATAGGCTGTGCTATTGCATCGCATGTCCGTGTGTTCTACACAGCACAGCGTGATACCATTGTGTCATATGCGCTGTGGAAAAGCATACGCAGACGTGATTGTATAGACAAAGGGGTTTTTCTTTGATAACGTCGGGAAATCTCCCTGTGGGCTTCACTGGAAAGGGTGAAGGATAGTTATCTAATTTCTCTGTTTTTCACCCTACAAACAATTCCAGTTGAAAGATACTGAAAAGGAATTTTTCGCTGCCTCTATCGGGAAAATATTCCAACAGAACTTACGGTGCTGTAAGGTCTGATAGGAGCCCTAAGTTGGGTACATCGTCTTCGCTATCGACAGTGTATGGTAGTACCGGCCAACGTGGGCGAGAGTGGGTGGAAGCGCTCGGAGAACTTTCACCGTCGCCTTATATTGAGTATTTTGGTATTTGTGGGCTTAGCCAAGTAGGCAAGACCGACAAATTATGGGAGCCAGTTGCTCAACTAAGGGGCATATGGTAGCCAGGGTTCAGGCAGAAGAGTTGGGACCGAAAAGGTCAGAATTGCGGCCGAAAGGGTCAGCAAGGTTTATTATGTGTGGAAAATATGGTCCACATGCTGAAGTTTTTTTGCAATGAATGGTTACGTATGACTGACAAAAGATAGGGTACCATTCCCTAGGGTGGGCAGCTTTGAACCAGAGGTATTGCAGAACTTAAGGATAAGAATATGTCTGATAAAATCCTGAAAACAAAGGGTCAGACATACAAATTATTTAAACCTGTGGCAGGAAGAGGGGTTGGTGAGTTTGATCCTAAGGTATTGCAGGTGGTAGGTCTAACCAAAGTCATATAAGACAAGAATGGAAATATAAGAACTGTTTGAACTTGTAGCAACAATAAATAAGTAGGAAAAAAAAAAAAAGAGAATGCAAGTACACCGCCATATGTAGATGTGGAAGCAGTTATGGCCAGCATACAAATTATAGAAAATAATAAAAATATGAAAAATATGACTGTAACCTATATATGTACTAATGAATGTTGAAGTTTTATTTAGGAGGAGAAGGTGACCTGATCGTTTTCAGCCATTTCTCATGCACCCAGAGGAGTATCCAACCGGTAAAAGAAGAGCAGTAGCCTGCGGGGGAAGTGGCTGAGACCAGTGGAACAGGTAAGTATGGTATCATTTGTGTACATATATAGTAAAACCAAAATAAAATAAAAATCAAGAAAGTAACGTCAGAAATGGAGAAAAACCTGTTCGCACATTAGTATTTGCCAGTAGGAAAGCGGACAGAGACAAGGTAACCCCAGGGTATTTCTTTCAGTTACCATATAAGAAGTATTCATTCCTAGTAATGCCCCTAGTCAAGATGAGCTCGGAAATGTTTGTTGGACCATGTACAGACCCTTAATACGGGATGAGAAGGATTGAATGAATACTTTGCATGACCTAGAAACTTGTTAAACTTTTTTTTTTAAATGTTTTTGTCTCTTGCAGTAATAGAAAACTCTCCATCTGGATAAGATCACTGGTAAACACTAATTCGGCAAATGGGAGGTGGCTGTCTCTGTGCTAATGGATGGGCTCAATAAGGCATTGAGCGTCAGGGTGCAGACTTCTTTGCAAAATTGGAAAGGGGTCACAGTAGCTAATCTTAGATAGTGTGCTATTGAAGATCACAAGAATAGTGCTAGGCGCAGAGAACAACAGGTGGAGAGGTTGAGGACGGTAAGTATACTGGCACATACAGGAAAGACCCATCAGTCCAAACCCCAGATCCCTAATGGTAAATAATATGTTACACTTGTAGGAAGGAAGGGCATTTTGCCAGAGATTGTAGGAGTAGTAGGACACATAGTCAATATAGATCCCCTAGACAGAAAACACAAGCCACATTATTAAACACAGAGACGGGACCAAGGGACATATACAGGTTGAGTATCCCTTATCCAAAATGCTTGGGACCAGAGGTATTTTGGATATGGGATTTTTCCGGATTTTGGAATAATTGCATACCATAATGAGATATCATGGTGATAGGACCCAAGTCTAAGTAAAGAATGGATTTATGTTTCATATACACCTTATACACATAGCCTGAAGGTCATTTAATACAATATTTTTTAATAACTTTGTGTATTAAACAAAGTTTGTGTACATTAAGCCATCAAAAAACAAAGGTTTCACTATCTCACTCTCACTCAAAAAAGTCCGTATTTCGGAATATTCCGTATTTCGGAATATTTGGATATGGGATACTCAACCTGTAGTAAGGAATCATAAGCCATATAGAAAACACAGATTCGGCTAATGGGAATAACAAAATAAATGCAACATTACCCTTTGACAAAACTTGCTGGGGTTAAGATGGGGCCTCTAAACTTTTGCTTCTTTTTCCTAGCAGAAATGGCCCCTGATTAACTTAATTTTGTTAGATATGATATACATATACTGTGCTCCCGCTCAGGAAGTACAAAGTATGTTAGACACCCACGAAGACTAATGTTACATATCACTGTTCTAGATGCATGTCCATCACAGGTAGAGGAAATTATCTCACAGATACCGAGTTCCCTATGAACTTAGGATGGACAGGTCACTGGATTGATGGCTGGGTTAATCCCAATAGCGATACGACAAACACAGAATTTTTTTAAAGGGGAGAAGACCAAGTAGAGAATCACTTCCCCGTAGTGCCCAATCCAGTTGTCAAATTTTTATAAAATCTTCTTCACCTCTACAAACTCATCTGTCACCAACCTCTATTCTGTTTCTCTACAGTTTCCTCCTCATCTTTTGCGTTCACACAGGTTGGTACAATACATGGACCCAAGTACAGTTCAAACTCCACATGCCTAGGTCCTTCAGAGTTCTGCCCAAACCCAGTATATCTCAACAGTACGATGACACCAGTATTACTGCAGTGTGCCTTGTCATGCACAAAGAGAGGAGGTAAGACGAGAATACTGGTGAAGGGAAATTTTGTATAGACACTGATATGCCTGTTGGTGAATGGCAAACCTGACATTTTCTTTTTCATTTTCTTCTTCTTTCTCTCCTCTAGAGATGTTTTTTTTTTTTTGAGTTATGCTCATGATACTCTACATTGCAAACACACGATAGTAAATTAAAATGAAAAATTTGTGTTCCCTACAGGAAGAGGCAGTCCGGAGGACAAAGGGGCATGGCCAGGCGTCCTCAGGACTGTGGACAGGTGGACACAGTAAGCCAGTAGCCCCAAGAGCAAACCTTCCAAGTCTAGCTGAGGTGGCACACGGTCTGACTCATCTAGGCAAAGAGGGTAGGTGCAGGCTGATGAGAGCCTACTGGTGTGCGCCAGGATTCTATTCTCATGCAGGTAGGAGAGCATTGACCTGTCTTGCTTGCTTGAGGAAGAATATTGGTAAAGCAATACCAACAGAGCCATCCCATATCCCTCCTGCAGACGGATCTTTTCAGGAAATACAAATCGACTTCGTACAGTTAACACCCTTTAGGAATTATTGTTATGTATTGGTGTCCACTGATGTTTTCTCAAACTGGGTAGAGGCATTTCCTGCCGCCACGGATGCTGCTGTGTATACCGCAAAGAAAAATTGCGCAGAAATTTGTGTGTAGATAATGGTACCCCTAGAAGTAGGAGCAAAGCTTGAAATTGCACCATTGTGATCATAGATACTGCCACTAGTATTATGTAGCATCGGAACCACTCCCAGATCTTCACTTAACAAATCACCCTCTTCGAAATAAACGTTATGGTAAGAACTTACCGTTGATAACGTGATTTCTTTTATGTCCACAGGTATCCACAGGATAACATTGGGATATTGTCGAGCGACAGCGAAAATGGCACCAACACGGTCACGAGCTTTCTGGCCTCCCAGGATGCATTGGGGCCTCCACTATATAGTCCCGCCCACTGACTCAGTCAGATCAGTTCTTTCCACAGCGATTATAGGCAGGAACATTAGGTAGAGACCAGTACAGGCGATAAGAACACGCATGCACACCCTTCCATACAAGAAGGAAGAGGTTTTTAGTGTTTGTCTAGATCCTCAAATCAGATGCGTCAGGGTGGGATCCCTGTGGATACCTGTGGACATAAGAGAAATCACGTTATCAACGGTAAGTTCTTACCATAACGTTTATTTCTCTGGCTGGGTCCACAGGATTATCCACAGGATAACATTGGGATTCCCAAAGCCATTTTAGTGGTGGGGACGCTCCTGATTGCACAGGAGGACCTTTCGCCCGAAGTCTGCGTCATGAGAGGCAAAAGTATCCAAGGCATAATGTCTGATGAATGTGTTTATGGAAGACCATGTGGCTGCCTTACATATCTGTTCTGCTGAAGCACCCTGTTGTGCTGCCCAAGAAGGACCTACCTTACGTGTAGAGTGTGCAGAGACATTAGCCGGAATAGGGAGATCTGCATGAGAATAAGCTTCAGATATTACCACTCGGAGCCATCTCGCCAGCGTCTGTTTACTAGCAGGCCAACCTCTCCTATGGAATCCGTAGAGGATGAAGAGGGAATCTGTTTTCCTGATGGCACTAGTACGATCTATATAGATTTTTAAAGACCGGACCACGTCCAGTGACGCTTCTCCCGCAGATAGTCCCGATACCTGAAAAGCTGGGACTACAATCTCTTCATTCAGGTGAAACTTTGACACCACCTTTGGAAGATAACTAGATCTCGTTCTGAGAACTGCTCTGTCTGGAAAAAAACTTAGGAAAGGAGACTTGCATGATAATGCTCCTAAATCTGACACTCTTCTTGCTGACGCCATTGCCAGTAAAAAAAGAACTTTAATTGTTAACCACTTAAGATCCGCTCTCTCAAGTGGTTCAAACAAAGGACCCTGGAGAAATTTAAGAACTAAATTCAAATCCCAGGGAGCTGCAGGAGGAACAAATGGAGGTTGAATATGTACTACTCCTTGGAAAAACGTACGTACATCCTGTAGGTCAGCAATCTTCTGCTGAAACCATACAGTCAACGCTGAGACTTGCACCCTCAAGGAAGCAACCTTCAACCCCTTATCCAATCCTGCCTGCAGAAAATCCAAAATTCTAGCTACTTTAAAGGCTCTTGGATTGTAATTTTTTCCAGAACACCAATGAATATAGGCTTGCCATATTCTATGATATACACGGGCCGAAGAAGGCTTTCTTGTTCTAAGCATGGTTTGGATTACTTGCTTTGAAAATCCTTTAGCCTCTAAGATAGAGGTTTCAACAGCCACGCCGTCAAAGACAGGCAATCCAGATGACTGTGACAACAAGGACCCTGCATTAACAGATCTGGACGTTGAGGGAGCAGTATCGGTGCTTCCACGGACATTCTCCACAGATCTGTGTACCAATGCCTTCTTGGCCAAGCTGGAGCTATTAGAATGATTGCTCCTTTTGCCTGTTTTATCTTTCTCACTACTCTGGGTAACAGAGATATTGGAGGGAACAGATATGCCAGCTGAAACCTCCATTCTACTGACAGTGCGTCTACCAGGACTGCTCCTGGGTCCCTTGTTCTTGATCCGTACCTCGGAACTTTGTTGTTTAGACGAGACGCCATAAGGTCTATCTCCGGTAGACCCCATCTGTTCACCAGTGTCTGAAACACTTCTGGGTGTAGTGCCCATTCGGTTTCCTGAATGGTGCGCCGACTGAGAAAATCCGCTTCCCAATTTAGTACACCCGGGACAAATACTGCTGACAATGCTGGGAGATGGAGTTCTGCCCACTTTAGAATGGGAGTTACTTCCTCCATCAGACTCTTGCTGCGAGTCCCTCCTTGATGATTTAGGTATGCTACTGCCGTCGCATTGTCTGAGCGGATCTGGACTGGTCTTCCTTGTAGATTGTCCTTTGCCTGAACTAGGGCCAAGTAAATGGCTCTTATTTCTAACAGATTTATCGGCAGGCGACTTTCCCTTGCGGTCCATTTTCCCTGGAACCATAGGCTTCCGAGTACCGCCCCCCAACCTTGCAGGCTGGCATCTGTCGTCAGGACTTGCCACTCTTTTATCCAAAAGGGTCTCCCCTTGTTTAAATGGTCTGTCTGTAGCCACCATGCTAGAGACCTTTTTACATTTACTGTAATCTTTATCATCTGCTTCTTTATTGTTTGATGATTTCCGTTCCATTTTGTCAAAATGAGATGCTGCAATGGTCTGGAGTGGAATTGCGCATATTCCACCATGTCGAACGTTGATACCATCAGACCCAACAGTCGCATTGCTGCATGGACTGACATTGTCTGGGCTTGCAACGCTTCCTGAGCCATGACCTGCACCTTGACTATTTTCTTCTCTGGTAAGAGAACTCTCTGTAGGTCTGAATCCAATATGGCTCCCAAATGAACCATCCGCTGTGATGGATTCAGGGACGACTTCTCCCAATTTATGAGCCACCCGTGTCTCTGTAAACAAACTATCGTCTGTTGGAGATGGCTCAACAGTAAATCTTGCGACTGTGCTAAGATTAATAGGTCGTCTAGGTATGGGAATATCCTTATCCCTTGTTTGCGCAGACAAGCTGCCATAACCACCATGATCTTGGTAAACACCCTGGGTGCTGTAGCTAGCCCGAAGGGCAGAGCTTGGAACTGGAAGTGTTCCTTGAGGATGGCAAACCTGAGGTAACACTGATGTGATAGTGCTATAGGCACATGTAGGTAAGCATCCCGCACATCCAGAGATACCATATAGTCTCCCGGTTCCATAGCCAACATTATGGAGCGTAACGTCTCCATGTGGAACTTCGGGATCCATATGTAATTGTTCAACATCTTCAGATTTAGAATTGGTCGATATGACCCATTTGGTTTCTGGATTAGAAACAGATTGGAGTAATACCCCTGTCCCTTTTGTGATGGAGGTACTGGGACAATCACACCTGACTGCAGTAATTTTTGGACTACTTCTTGCAGGGCATTGGCCTTCGACTCTATACGAGACGGGCTGCTGCAAAAAAATCTTTGAGGAGGCTGCCTCCTGAATGGGAACCCATACCCCACCCCTGAGATACTACCTTCTGCACCCAGGCATCTGTTGTTGACTGTTGCCATGTGTGTGTAAATTGCAGGAGTCGGCCCCCAACCCTGGAATCCTCCAGGCGGAGGCCCGTCTCTTCAGGCTGAGGGCTTTTGTTCAGGTTTGAAAGCTGGCTTTTTGCTAGCCCACTGCTTCCTACCCCTGGATTTAAACTGGGGTTGTTTAGGCTCCTCTTTACCTTTCGCTTTGCTTTGCCAGCGAAATGAGCGAAATTTTAAACCCTTGGACTTAGGGTTGTAGGTAGCCGGAAATCTGACCTTCTTCGATTCAGCCTCTGACTCTAGGATATCCGATAAAGGTTTTCCAAATAATATATTACCCACGAAAGGCAATGCTTCCAATTCCTTCTTGGACTCCGCATCTGCCTTCCAGGTCCGTAGCCAGACTGCTCTGCGAGCGACTACTGCCAGGGCTGAAGCTTTAGAAGCAACAGTGCCTACATCAATGGCTGCTTCTTCTAAATACTGGGCAGATTGTCTTAAACGGCAAAGACGATCCTCTTGCTCCCTAGTAGGAGAGGGGATGTCATTCTCTAGTTCCTCTATCCATTCGCCCATTGCCTTTGCTACCCAGGCCGAAGCCATAGCAGGTCTTACCACTGCACCCACAAGAGAAAAAATATTTTTCAATAGGCTCTCTACCCTCCTGTCTGTGACATCATTCAATGAGGTAGATGACAGTGGTAAAGCAGATTTATGCACGAGTCGCAGAACATGTGCATCTACTTTTGGAGGAACTTCTCTCTTCGAACAATCTCCAGCAGGAAATGGATAATAAGAATCCCATCTCCTAGGAATCTTATACTTTTTACCGGGCGCTGCCCAAGACTCATCCATCATATCCGTCAACTCCTCTGACGCTGGAAATTCAGCTTTCACTGACTTTGTTCGTTTGAATACAGGTGCTTTTGCTTTTAACACTGTCTTGGCTGGTTCTTCCAGAGAAAGCACAGCCTTTACTGCATTAATGAGTTCAGCTACATCATCTGAACTAAAGCTCTGCGACTGATCATCATACGGAGTTGAATCTATTGTTTACGCATCATCCTCCGATGTATCCTCTTGTGTAGTCTGCCATACAGACGTATCTGTCTTAGTCTTACCTGCCCCTTGGTTACTTGTAGAGGCTACTGGAACCAAGCCGTAGGAAGGGAGCTGCATGTATGGGTTCATAGTGTAACCTAACCCTTGAGGTGGTGCTACCGGAGCTAACCTGTCCGCTATTGAAGACAGAGTCTTTGCGAACATATTCCATGGTGGCTCTATTGGAGGTTGAACTAACTCCTGTTTTTTACTTCGCTGAAAAGCGAAACAGTTTGCACACAAACCCTCATAAGTGACCAATTGAATCATATCAATTACCCCTGACTTACAAGATAAGCATGTTAGGGCTGTAGGAGTGCTTGACAAATTCTCCTCATCACTTTTGCCGCTCACAGACATTTTTTCTGATATTGACTACACAATTTTGTGACTGAACCACACCCTATAATCAGTATATAGAGGTGAAATCAATCTGACCACAGTGCACCTGATGAGGGTCAGAACAGGACTGACATTACACAGAAAAGTCAGCACACATACTAGCAGTCAGTCACATGTTAAAGCATTAGACATTGTCATATGAGAATACAACCTCCATAATAACTTATACATAAGTAGGAAAATTGTACTTCTGTTTAACTGGTTCTTTTTCAACATAACATGCAGAAAACACAGTAATATACAGGTCTCATATGCAATAGGTACTAAAAATTAACAGTGCACACTAAGAAGTAGAAGGAATTTTTAGTACTGTATACCCTGCCTCCAGGGAGCGGGATACAGGGAGACTCACCACACTTCCATATCCAAGCAGAGACGCTCGAAAGACGCTGAGTGGATTCAGACGCTACTGGTGTACACTGCCGCTCTTGGTAACTGATAACGGACACGGACGCTCACCAACGGACACGGACGCTGAGCGACTCCACGTGCATGCAGACACTAAAGGCCTGCGACTCGGTCTGGGCGGGTTTATATCCAGTGTACACAACCGCAGCGTCTAAGCTGCGACCGAGTACCCTCGTGGTAGCGTATGAGCCGGAAGTGAGGTCATTCAGTTCATGAAACGAGAGACCCGCGGGAACTGGCCATGAACTCGGAGGAGGGACGGCCAGGAGAGCGTCTGAAACCCCCTGTTGACTTAAACTCCCAGGATCGCGGCCTCACCTAGTCCTGGCGCCTATGATCCCCGGAGCGTAGCGCTGTCACACTCGAGATGTTCGGCGCATCAACACGCTGTTTGTAGTCTCCACCAAATCAGCGTAGCTGTGTCCTGACCCCTCTAGTAAGAGGAAGTCCATATACTCACCGTCTCCCCGTGCTCCGGCCACAGCCTGGTAACGTCTGCTGGACCTGCTAGAACATCCGACACAGACGCCCGTCGAGACAGCACTGTACCGCGAAGGTAAGCGTTGTTGCGACCCGGTGGGGAGTTGTTGGAGCGACTCTTTCTAATACACGTTTAAGACGCTGTTAAGAGAAGTCGCTCAAACCAAAACAGTAAGTCTATAAAAATAAAGTAATGAAAACTTGAGGCTGCTTTCACAGCAGCCCTGTGACCATGCGGCTTCCTGCCGCACCAAGCAAAAAACTGATCTGACTGAGTCAGTGGGCGGGACTATATAGTGGAGGCCCCAATGCATCCTGGGAGGCCAGAAAGCTCGTGACCGTGTTGGTGCCATTTTCGCTGTCGCTCGACAATATCCCAATGTTATCCTGTGGATAATCCTGTGGACCCAGCCAGAGAAATTTGTTTTTGTTTTGGTATTTGTGTCTTTTTTGGTTGTTTTTGGAAGACAACTTCATGTCATGATTGATCCGCACAATGATCAGAAATACACCAATGAGGTGACAGTACAGTACCTTATTGAGATGAGCCAGCATTTGAGAACTTGACAAAAGAACTTGAAACTGTTGATTGCTGGTACGCCAAATACTGTCTTAATTGTGAACCAAGAGACTGTGTGATTGTTCTTACGCTCAGGTTGCCTAATAGACAGGTGCGAAGGACCATACCAAGTTTTGTTGACAGCACTATCCCAGTGAAAGTAGCCGAGATAGAGACTTGGGTCCACGATTCCCATTGCAGGAAAGTCGGTAGTCCGGAAGGAACTCGCAAATGGAGTGAGATCGCAAAAGTATCACCAGAGACTCTGTTCCGTGAAGACTGAGAGGCGGCACTGTTGAACACTACGTGAGCGTACTAAAGGATTGCAGAAAGACCAGTCATTGTAATTGATTTGTTATGAACAAGAGTTGTTTTGTTCTATTTCTCTTTTCTCTCTTTCCCGCTGACAAACATGTTTTTCAGGACATTCTATATTTGCGAGGTTTTTTCATGAGGAGTCGAGTGTGGGACTGGAACTGGTTCTGGAAGAAGGAGTGATTTCCTTATACGATCCCAGGATTAGCCGATCAGTTTGTTAAAGTCAGAGAAAAATCAAAGGTCTAGTAGTTATGGAGTACGGAGGTAATCAGGAACAATCAGACAATGGCTATTCACACATTGCAGATAAAGAGCTCATTAATATATGTGGAAGAAAGGTTTATGAGTGGCCCTCCCCGAACTCCGAAGGTTTATGTTATTTAGGAAGGACACTACTTAAAACCCTTGTTCAATTTTTAAACAGACCTAGCATACGTTCCAGAAATGGAAACAATGTTCAGAAAATGATAGGAATATGTAGATCATGAAAATTTTATACTTCACTTTCACGATTTGTTTGTGTCTTCTTCATCTACCCAGCAGAACCTCAATCGAATCCAAACATCAGTGTACAAAGACGTAGGTACATGTATGTGTGAAATGTTCGTCGCAAATTAGACATTATAGGCCAAAGCACTATCCCAGCATACTCTATAGGTTGCATGTTGTCCCACACCCAACCAGTGGTCCCGTGACCGCAGAGTGCATATAGAGGATGTCTCGTCCTCCTCCCTGTCTTCCCCAAATATAGTCAAGTGTCTGATTTGCGAAATGAATACATACTTGTGTCTAGGTCACCGATTATTGTCCGAAATATATTTTTCTTATGTTAATAATTGATGGCAGTTATTGTTTACTGCCAAAGGGTGGACTGTCGAAGTAAAAAATATTACATAGAAGGAACATACAAACTCTACACACATATAAGTTGCTATACTTGCAAATACGCTCAGCGAGCACAGCAATGTATGGTAACACACGCATTTACACGGACATGCCACAGAGATGGATTCGACACTTATTTCATACAGTACATAATTATAATAATATCAAGCGCCAGACATCATAATGATTTAACATTATATAAAGGAGTAATGTCATGTATGTGTATTATTTGAACTAAGTCAGATACACCGGTCATATTTACTATTAAAGCAACCAGATTAATGTGTAGATTCATTTGATACTTGTTATTAAGTTGTAGGACATTGCAACAAGGAGTTATGATTAAATGTATGAGACAAGATGGGGATTAACCCCTGGTGTCCCCCAGCACACTAAACTATATGGGTAACATGACTTGAAAACCTACATATAATAGAAATCCAGAGGTCTTCGTTACATATATCTGCAGAAATATGGCAAAGCCACCAGGCCTCGACAAGGCTCCTCTGATGCTGGTGGTCCTAAACCTAATACTATATCTGGGCCTGGGGTGCAGAACCCCACAAACCGGCACAGGCCAGCCACCCCAGGGCAGCACACATGTGAGAAGGTAAGGTGTTAGTATGTGTTAATTAAAGGGAACGCAAAATCTGTATACAAAAAGTGATACACTAGTGACGGTGTGATTAAAAGACCTAAAGGATTAATAACAGTGTTAAGGGGGGTGCTAAATAAATATAATAGTGTGCTACCCCACAGCAGCCCAGCCACTCCAATCAGGGGGAACTGCACCCCAGACCCATCTCCAGTACTACTACTAATAATAATAATAATAATAATAATAGCCCTTCTGGGTCATACTAAATATAGTGCCACATGATAATGGCACCTAACAGATATACCCAAATTGAGAGCTAACTTACCTGGAGCCACCCCTGGGATCTCCATATGGCACTGTAGGAACCAGCATGCCCTCCAAACACTGGTCCCATCTATGCCTCTCATACTAGCAAAACAGAATGCAAGTTGCTCATATCAATTTGACAATATACTTCAGGTGCTTGAAAGGGAGGGGTAATTCTAAGCAAGAGACAAGATGGGGATTAACCCCTGGTGTCCCCCAGCACACCAAACTATATAGGTTACATATAGTTTGGTGTGCTGGGGGACACCAGGGGTTAATCCCCATCTTGTCTCTTGCTTAGAATTACCCCTCCCTTTCAAGCACCTGAAGTATATTGTCAAATTGATATGAGCAACTTGCATTCTGTTTTGCTATGATTAAATGTATGAAAGCTAAAATCACTCTTATTAGGATGGTGGACAGGAAGCTCTGGCCAGCCACTTTTGACGTCTTCAAGGTTGAACCTGTTTAGCATGCAAATAAACTAGTGACTCATCATGAATGAGAAAGTTCCCTCCCCAAAAACTAGATAAGACATTGCAGAGACAAACAGTTCTCAGTTGCTGTTTTGTATCAGACGATGATGGAGTTGCTGCCAGATCAGTTCCTGTATTTATTAGAGAGATATTAAGAGGAGGATGCATTAAAAGATATGGTAATTGTATCGCTGGCCTGTAACTGTATGTATTTTGTATTAACTGCTTACTGTATGAGTTGTAACCATGTAACTATAGGTATACTGTACATTGTAATATATTGAATCCATATCCTTTTAATAACAAATATATACATCAATGAGCTTTGGAACTCAGATAATGTGTGGGTGTATTGTTTTCTCTTATGGGATGCAGTGTTTTGCTATAAATAGCGCACATTCATGGCACATGGTAATAGGAGGTGCAGGCGTTTACAATATATATTAGAGCGGACATTTCAAATATTTGTTAGAAAGCAATTTGGTATTTACATAGATCACGCGTCACACCTATATTCCTAGATCACGCGTCACACCTATATTCCTAGATCACGCGTCACACCTACATTCCTAGATCCCGCGACACACCTACATTCCTAGATCCCGCGACACACCTACATTCCTAGATCCCGCGACACACCTACATTCCTAGATCCCGCGACACACCTACATTCCTAGATCCCGCGTCACACCTACATTCCTGCATGACGCGTCACACCTACATTCCTAGATGACGCGTCACACCTACATTCCTACATGACGCGTCACACCTACATTCCTAGATGACGCGTCACACCTACATTCCTAGATGACGCGTCACACCTACATTCCTAGATGACGCGTCACACCTACATTTTTAGATGACGCGTCACACCTACATTCCTAGATGACGCGTCACACCTACATTCCTAGATGACGCGTCACACCTACATTCCTAGATGACGCGTCACACCTACATTCCTAGATGACGCGTCACACCTACATTCCTAGATGACGCGTCACACCTACATTCCTAGATGACGCGTCACACCTACATTCCTAGATGACGCGTCACACCTACATTCCTAGATGACGCGTCACACCTACATTCCTAGATGACGCGTCACACCTACATTCCTAGATGACGCGTCACACCTACATTCCTAGATGACGCGTCACACCTACATTCCTAGATGACGCGTCACACCTACATTCCTAGATGACGCGTCACACCTACACTCCTAGATGACGCGTCACACCTCACTCCTAGATGACGCGTCACACCTACACTCCTAGATCCCGCGTCACACCAATATTCCTAGATCACGCGTCACACCAATATTCCTAGATCACGCGTCACACCAATATTCCTAGATCACGCGTCACACCAATATTCCTAGATCACGCGTCACACCTATATTCCTAGATCACGCGTCACACCTACATTCCTAGATCCCGCGTCACACCTACATTCCTAGATCCCGCGTCACACCTACATTCCTAGATCCCGCGTCACACCTACATTCCTAGATCCCGCGTCACACCTACATTCCTAGATCCCGCGTCACACCTACATTCCTAGATCCCGCGTCACACCTACATTCCTAGATCCCGCGTCACACCTACATTCCTAGATCCCGCGTCACACCTACATTCCTAGATCCCGCGTCACACCTACATTCCTAGATCCCGCGTCACACCTACATTCCTAGATCCCGCGTCACACCTACATTCCTAGATCCCGCGTCACACCTACATTCCTAGATCCCGCGTCACACCTACATTCCTAGATGACGCGTCACACCTATATTCCTAGATGACGCGTCACACCTATATTCCTAGATCACCCGTCACACCTATATTCCTAGATCACCCGTCACACCTATATTCCTAGATGACGCGTCACACCTATATTCCTAGATCCTGCGTCACATCTATATTCCTAGATCACGCGTCACACCTATATTCCTAGATCCTGAGTCACATCTATATTCCTAGATCCCGCGTCACACCTATATTCCTAGATCCCGCGTCACACCTATATTCCTAGATCCCGCGTCACACCTATATTCCTAGATCCTGAGTCACATCTATATTCCTAGATCACGCATCACACCAATATTCCTAGATCCCGCGTCACACCTATATTCCTAGATCCCGCGTCACACCTATATTCCTAGATCACGCGTCACATCTATATTCCTAGATCCCGCGTCACACCTATATTCCTAGATCCCGCGTCACACCTATATTCCTAGATCCCGCGTCACACCTATATTCCTAGATCACCCGTCACACCTATATTCCTAGATGACGCGTCACACCTATATTCCTAGATCCTGCGTCACATCTATATTCCTAGATCACGCATCATGTCACGATCCAGGTAATTCCTTATCAGTATTTACCTTCCAAATGCCTCCTGAGACTGTCCTAGTGTTCCAAGCCTGGATTCCATCTGCACTGTCTGCATGCAGCACGCTGCATCTCATTGTCACAAAACTCTTCACTGTGATTCTGGCAGCATCAGGGTTAAGTTTCACATGCAAGTTACAAACAATCTTTCCCTCCAAAAGCTAACATGGGCGCAGCCATGTTTGCTTTCATCACATGTTGCTTTTCAGCCTATCAGCTGCACTCTGGTTTCTACCTAATTACCCAGCAGCTGCACTCTAGACTCTGCTTAATCAGCCGCCAATCCCTGTTTCCCAGCTGGTATAAATATCTTGTTCCTGGGCTGGAAAGATGGTCAGTGCTTCAATTGTCTTCAGTGATTCCAGTGTGCAGTTCTTCCATGGACTTTCTCTGCAGTACAGCCTGACTCTGCAGTGTCTCAACATTGCACCCTGTGACTGGCAGTTACCTGAGACCGGCTTCCAGCTTCCAGCGGTGCTCTGCCCTGCCAGTAACCATCGGTGTTCCGCCATCGATCCCCAGTAACCATCGGTGTTCCGCCATCGATCCCAAGTCTCCATCGGTGTTCCGCCATCGATCCCCAGTCACCATCGGTGTTCCGCCATCGATCCCAAGTCACCATCGGTGTTCCGCCATCGATCCCAAGTCACCATCGTTGTTCCGCCATCGATCCCAAGTCACCATCGGTGTTCCGCCATCGATCCCAAGTCACCATCGTTGTTCCGCCATCGATCCCAAGTCACCATCGGTGTTCCGCCATCGATCCCAAGTCACCATCTGTTTTCTATCATCGGTATTCCTCTGAACTGTGTTTAATAAAACCTTTGAACTTTCCTTCGTTGTCTTGGTCACGCCTTCAGGCATTTGTTCTAAAGGTTCCCTGCATGTCCAAGAACCCTGTACTGCCTCCCAGGTACACTTATACCTCAGCCCCTACAACTGATGCTTCCCCCTGATCAGCATCAACCCTCAGTTGTGACACATCACACCTATATTCCTAGATCCTGCGTCACATCTATATTCCTAGATCACGCGTCACACCTATATTCCTAGATGACGCGTCACACCTATATTCCTAGATGACGCGTCACACCTATATTCCTAGATCCTGAGTCACACCAATATTCCTAGATCACCCGTCACACCTATATTCCTAGATGATGCGTCACACCTATATTCCTAGATCCTGCGTCACACCAATATTCCTAGATCACCCGTCACACCTATATTCCTAGATCACCCGTCACACCTATATTCCTAGATGATGCGTCACACCTATATTCCTAGATCCTGCGTCACACCTATATTCCTAGATCCTGAGTCACATCTATATTCCTAGATCCTGCGTCACACCTATATTCCTAGATCCTGAGTCACATCTATATTCCTAGATCACGCATTACACCTATATTCCTAGATCCTGCGTCACATCTATATTCCTAGATCACGCGTCACACCTATATTCCTAGATCCTGAGTCACACCTATATTCCTAGATCCTGCGTCACATCTATATTCCTAGATCACGCGTCACACCTATATTCCTAGATCCTGAGTCACATCTATATTCCTAGATCACGCGTCACACCTATATTCCTAGATCCTGCGTCACATATATATTCCTAGATCACGCGTCACACCTATATTCCTAGATCCCGAGTCACATCTATATTCCTAGATCACGCATTACACCTATATTCCTAGATCCTGCGTCACATCTATATTCCTAGATCACCCGTCACACCTATATTCCTAGATGACGCGTCACACCTATATGCCTAGATCCCGCGTCACACCTATATTCCTAGATCACCCGTCACACCTATATTCCTAGATGACGCGTCACACATATATTCCTAGATCCCGCATCACACCTATATTCCTAGATCCCGAGTCACATCTATATTCCTAGATCCCGAGTCACATCTATATTCCTAGATCACGCGTCACACCTATATTCCTAGATCCTGCGTCACACATATATTCCTAGATCACGCGTCACACCTATATTCCTAGATCCCGAGTCACATCTATATTCCTAGATCACGCATTACACCTATATTCCTAGATCCTGCGTCACATCTATATTCCTAGATCACCCGTCACACCTATATTCCTAGATGACGCGTCACACCTATATGCCTAGATCCCGCGTCACACCTATATTCCTAGATCACCCGTCACACCTATATTCCTAGATGACGCGTCACACATATATTCCTAGATCCCGCATCACACCTATATTCCTAGATCCCGAGTCACATCTATATTCCTAGATCCCGAGTCACATCTATATTCCTAGATCACGCGTCACACCTATATTCCTAGATCCTGCGTCACATATATATTCCTAGATCACGCGTCACACCTATATTCCTAGATCCCGAGTCACATCTATATTCCTAGATCACGCATTACACCTATATTCCTAGATCCTGCGTCACATCTATATTCCTAGATCACCCGTCACACCTATATTCCTAGATGACGCGTCACACCTATATGCCTAGATCCCGCGTCACACCTATATTCCTAGATCACCCGTCACACCTATATTCCTAGATGACGCGTCACACATATATTCCTAGATCCCGCATCACACCTATATTCCTAGATCCCGAGTCACATCTATATTCCTAGATCCCGAGTCACATCTATATTCCTAGATCCCGAGTCACATCTATATTCCTAGATCACGCGTCACACCTATATTCCTAGATCCTGCGTCACATCTATATTCCTAGATCCTGAGTCACATCTATATTCCTAGATGACGCGTCACACCTATATTCCTAGATGACGCGTCACACCTATATTCCTAGATCCCGCGTCACACCTATATTCCTAGATCCCGCGTCACACCTATATTCCTAGATCCCGCGTCACACCTATATTCCTAGATCCCGCGTCACACCTATATTCCTAGATCCCGCGTCACACCTATATTCCTAGATCCCGAGTCACACCTATATTCCTAGATCCCGAGTCACACCTATATTCCTAGATCCCGAGTCACATCTATATTCCTAGATCCCGAGTCACATCTATATTCCTAGATCACGCGTCACACCTATATTCCTAGATCCTGCGTCACATCTATATTCCTAGATGACGCGTCACACCTATATTCCTAGATGACGCGTCACACCTATATTCCTAGATCCCGCGTCACACCTATATTCCTAGATCCCGCGTCACACCTATATTCCTAGATCCCGCGTCACACCTATATTCCTAGATCCCGCGTCACACCTATATTCCTAGATCCCGCGTCACACCTATATTCCTAGATCCCGCGTCACACCTATATTCCTAGATCCCGCGTCACACCTATATTCCTAGATCCCGCGTCACACCTATATTCCTAGATCCCGCGTCACACCTATATTCCTAGATCCCGAGTCACACCTATATTCCTAGATCCCGAGTCACACCTATATTCCTAGATCCCGAGTCACACCTATATTCCTAGATCACGCGTCACACCTATATTCCTAGATCCTGCGTCACATCTATATTCCTAGATGACGCGTCACACCTATATTCCTAGATGACGCGTCACACCTATATTCCTAGATCCCGCGTCACACCTATATTCCTAGATCCCGCGTCACACCTATATTCCTAGATCCCGCGTCACACCTATATTCCTAGATCCCGCGTCACACCTATATTCCTAGATCCCGCGTCACACCTATATTCCTAGATCCCGCGTCACACCTATATTCCTAGATCCCGCGTCACACCTATATTCCTAGATCCCGCGTCACACCTATATTCCTAGATCCCGCGTCACACCTATATTCCTAGATCCCGCGTCACACCTATATTCCTAGATCCCGCGTCACACCTATATTCCTAGATCCCGCGTCACACCTATATTCCTAGATCCCGCGTCACACCTATATTCCTAGATCCCGCGTCACACCTATATTCCTAGATCCCGCGTCACACCTATATTCCTAGATCCCGCGTCACACCTATATTCCTAGATCCCGCGTCACACCTATATTCCTAGATCCCGCGTCACACCTATATTCCTAGATCCCGCGTCACACCTATATTCCTAGATCCTGCGTCACATCTATATTCCTAGATCACCCGTCACACCTATATTCCTAGATGACGCGTCACACCTATATGCCTAGATCCCGCGTCACACCTATATTCCTAGATCCCGAGTCACATCTATATTCCTAGATCCCGAGTCACATCTATATTCCTAGATCCCGAGTCACATCTATATTCCTAGATCCTGAGTCACATCTATATTCCTAGATCACGCGTCACACCTATATTCCTAGATCCTGCGTCACATCTATATTCCTAGATCCTGAGTCACATCTATATTCCTAGATGACGCGTCACACCTATATTCCTAGATGACGCGTCACACCTATATTCCTAGATCCCGCGTCACACCTATATTCCTAGATCCCGCGTCACACCTATATTCCTAGATCCCGCGTCACACCTATATTCCTAGATCCCGCGTCACACCTATATTCCTAGATCCCGAGTCACACCTATATTCCTAGATCCCGAGTCACATCTATATTCCTAGATCCCGAGTCACATCTATATTCCTAGATCACGCGTCACACCTATATTCCTAGATCCTGCGTCACATCTATATTCCTAGATGACGCGTCACACCTATATTCCTAGATGACGCGTCACACCTATATTCCTAGATGACGCGTCACACCTATATTCCTAGATCCCGAGTCATATCTATATTCCTAGATCCTGAGTCACACCTATATTCCTAGATCCCGCGTCACACCAATATTCCTAGATGACGCGTCACACCAATATTCCTAGATGACGCGTCACACCTATATTCCTAGATCCCGAGTCACACCTATATTCCTAGATCACGCGTCACACCAATATTCCTAGATCACGCGTCACACCAATATTCCTAGATCACGCGTCACACCTACATTCCTAGATGACGCGTCACACCTATATTCCTATATGATGCGTCACACCTATATTCCTAGATCCTGAGTCACACCTATATTCCTAGATCACGCGTCACACCTATATTCCTAGATCCTGCGTCACATCTATATTACTAGATCACGCGTCACACCTATATTCCTAGATCACGCGTCACACTTGGAACAGGGAATGTATTTTACAATCAGTTTGCTGAAGAAGTTCCATGAAATATCATCTTTCTGTACTTCCTCTATTGTTGTACAGGTAATTACAAAGAAATTCCTGACACACATTAAGTATACATTCTCAGTTGACTAGCCTCAACACAATCACATTTGTTACTTATACACAATTTAAATGAACCTACTTCTATAATTTTGTTTACTATGTATGAACAGGTCACACCATTCGTATACTAATGAACATATTTCACACTATCATACATCAATATAAATAATTCTGACTTTCTTACTTTCTACTTCTCATAGAGCAGTATAATCTCCAGCTATTATTACATGTTACTTCCTACTCCTCATAGTGCATGCGCGCGGCATCCATTCACGCATTGGGAGAGAGCTGGGGGAAGCCCAGCACCGACGGAGGTGCTGGGCACGCCCCCAACAGTGACGTCGCCGGCCACAGACGCTCTCTATAGTGTAGGCATGGCCACGCCCCCTAATTTGCGTGGCCGCGCCCCCGTTTCGGCCGCGCGCGCGCACATGTGCCCTCGGAGTCCGGCGCCATGCCCCTTTTCACTCCTAGAGTGAACACTACAGTATAATCTCCAACCATTATTACATGTTACTTTCTACTCCTCATAGTGCAGTATAATCTCCAGCTATTATTACATGTTACTTTCTACTCCTCACAGTGCATTATAATCTCCAGCTATTATTACATGTTACTTTCTACTCCTCACAGTGCAGTATAATCTCCAGCTATTATTATATGTTACTTTCTACTCCTCATAGTGCAGTATAATCTCCAGCTATTATTACATGTTACTTTCTACTCCCTCACAGTGCAGTATAATCTCCAGCTATTATTACATGTTACTTTCTACTCCTCATAGTGCAGTATAATCTCCAGCTATTATTATATGTTACTTTCTACTCCTCATAGTGCAGTATAATCTCCAGCTATTATTACATGTTACTTTCTACTCCCTCACAGTGCAGTATAATCTCCAGCTATTATTACATGTTACTTTCTACTCCTCATAGTGCAGTATAATCTCCAGCTATTATTACATGTTACTTTCTACTCCTCATACTGCATTATAATCTCCAGCTATTATTACATGTTACTTTCTACTCCTCACAGTGCATTATAATCTCCAGCTATTATTACATGTTACTTTCTACTCCTCATACTGCATTATAATCTCCAGCTATTATTACATGTTACTTTCTACTCCTCACAGTGCATTATAATCTCCAGCTATTATTACATGTTACTTTCTACTCCTCATACTGCATTATAATCTCCAGCTATTATTACATGTTACTTTCTACTCCTCACAGTGCATTATAATCTCCAGCTATTATTACATGTTACTTTCTACTCCTCACAGTGCATTATAATCTCCAGCTATTATTACATGTTACTTTCTACTCCTCACAGTGCAGTATAATCTCCAGCTATTATTACATTTTACTTTCTACTCCTCACAGTGCAGTATAATCTCCAGATATTATTACATGTTACTTTCTACTCCTCACAGTGCAGTATAAACTCCAGCTATTATTACATGTTACTTTCTACTCCTCACAGTGCAGTATAATCTCCAGCTATTATTACATGTTACTTTCTACTCCTCACAGTGCAGTATAATCTCCAAATATTATTACATTTTACTTTCTACTCCTCACAGTACAGTATAATGTTCAGATATTATTACATGTTACTTTCTACTCCTCACAGTGCAGTATAATCTCCAGATATTATTACATTTTACTTTCTACTCCTCATAGTGCAGTATAAACTCCAGCTATTATTACATGTTACTTTCTACTCCTCATAGTGCAGTATAATCTCCAGCTATTATTATATGTTACTTTCTACTCCTCATAGTGCAGTATAATCTCCAGCTATTATTACATGTTACTTTCTACTCCCTCACAGTGCAGTATAATCTCCAGCTATTATTACATGTTACTTTCTACTCCTCATAGTGCAGTATAATCTCCAGCTATTATTACATGTTACTTTCTACTCCTCATACTGCATTATAATCTCCAGCTATTATTACATGTTACTTTCTACTCCTCACAGTGCATTATAATCTCCAGCTATTATTACATGTTACTTTCTACTCCTCACAGTGCATTATAATCTCCAGCTATTATTACATGTTACTTTCTACTCCTCACAGTGCATTATAATCTCCAGCTATTATTACATGTTACTTTCTACTCCTCACAGTGCATTATAATCTCCAGCTATTATTACATGTTACTTTCTACTCCTCACAGTGCAGTATAATCTCCAGCTATTATTACATTTTACTTTCTACTCCTCACAGTGCAGTATAATCTCCAGATATTATTACATGTTACTTTCTACTCCTCACAGTGCAGTATAAACTCCAGCTATTATTACATGTTACTTTCTACTCCTCACAGTGCAGTATAATCTCCAGCTATTATTACATGGTACTTTCTACTCCTCATACTGCAGTATAATCTCCAGATATTATTACATGTTACTTTCTACTCCTCACAGTGCAGTATAATCTCCAGATATTATTACATTTTACTTTCTACTCCTCATAGTGCAGTATAAACTCCAGCTATTATTACATGTTACTTTCTACTCCTCATAGTGCAGTATAATCTCCAGCTATTATTATATGTTACTTTCTACTCCTCATAGTGCAGTATAATCTCCAGCTATTATTACATGTTACTTTCTAGTCCTCATAGTACAGTATAATCTCCAGCTATTATTACATGTTACTTTCCACTCCTCATACTGCATTATAATCTCCAGCTATTATTACATGTTACTTTCTACTCCTCATACTGCAGTATAATCTCCAGCTATTATTACATGTTACTTTCTACTCCTCATAGTGCATTATAATCTCCAGCTATTATTACATGTTACTTTCTAGTCCTCATAGTACAGTATAATCTCCAGCTATTATTACATGTTACTTTCTAGTCCTCATAGTACAGTATAATCTCCAGCTATTATTACATGTTACTTTCTACTCCTCATACTGCAGTATAATCTCCAGCTATTATTACATGTTACTTTCTACTCCTCATAGTGCATTATAATCTCCAGCTATTATTATATGTTACTTTCCACTCCTCATACTGCATTATAATCTCCAGCTATTATTACATGTTACTTTCTATTACTCAAAGCGCAGTATAATCTCCAGCTATTATTACATGTTACTTTCTACTCCTCATACTGTATTATAATCTCCAGCTATTATTACATGTTACATTCTACTCCTCATACTGCATTATAATCTCCAGATATTATTACATGTTACTTTCTACTCCTCAAAGTGCAGTATAATCTCCAGCTATTTTTACATGTTACTTTCTACTCCTCATACTGCATTATAATCTCCAGCTATTATTACATGTTACTTTCTACTCTTCATAGTGCAGTATAATCTCCAGATATTATTACATGTTACTTTCTACTCCTCATAGTGCAGTATAATCTCAAAATATTATTACGTTACTTTCTACTCCTCATAGTGCAGTATAATCTCCAGCTATTATTACATGTTACTTTCTACTCCTCATAGTGCAGTATAATCTCCAGCTATTATTACATGTTACTTTCTACTCCTCACAGTGCAGTATAATCTCCAGCTATTATTACATGTTACTTTCTACTCCTCACAGTGCATTATAATCTCCAGCTATTATTACATGTTACTTTCTACTCCTCATGGTGCAGTATAATCTCCAGCTATTATTACATGTTACTTTCTACTCCTCATAGTGCAGTATAATCTCCAGCTATTATTACATGTTACTTTCTACTCCTCACAGTGCATTATAATCTCCAGCTATTATTACATGTTACTTTCTACTCCTCATACTGCATTATAATCTCCAGCTATTATTATATGTTACTTTCTACTCCTCATACTGCATTATAATCTCCAGCTATTATTACATGTTACTTTCTACTCCTCACAGTGCATTAGAATCTCCAGCTATTATTACATGTTACTTTCTACTCCTCATAGTGCAGTATAATCTCCAGCTATTATTACATGTTACTTTCTACTCCTCACAGTGCATTATAATCTCCAGCTATTATTACACGTTACTTTCTACTCCTCATACTGCATTATAATCTCCAGCTATTATTACATGTTACTTTCTACTCCTCATACTGCATTATAATCTCCAGCTATTATTACGTTACTTTCTACTCCTCATAGTGCAGTATAATCTCCAGCTATTATTACATGTTACTTTCTACTCCTCATAGTGCAGTATAATCTCCAGCTATTATTACATGTTACTTTCTACTCCTCACAGTGCAGTATAATCTCCAGCTATTATTACATGTTACTTTCTACTCCTCACAGTGCATTATAATCTCCAGCTATTATTACGTTACTTTCCACTCCTCATAGTACAGTATAATCTCCAGCTATTATTACGTTACTTTCAGCTGCAACATTAGCGGTGCACATATTATGTCGTCTGAAACAGTTGCAAACTCATATTTGATGACGGATGTAACTGTAGCGGGTATGAATTGTATTGATGCCCCATAGTTTTAATATGGTGCATTGTTACCGTTTCCGGACTCTGAGCAAATTGCAGATTAGTGAGTAGGCCGGGTACACACTACAAGTTGCATGCACCTAGCGAAATCGCGGGCAACGCAAAAGATTTGCGGGTGCTCATAGATAATAGGCTTAAATAGGATTTTAATACCTACCGGTAAATCCTTTTCTCCTAGTCCGTAGAGGATGCTGGGGACTCCAAAAGGACCATGGGGGGTATAGACGGGATCCACAGGAGCTTGGGCACACTAAAAAAACTTTGACTGGGTGTGAACTGACTCCTCCCTCTATGCCCCTCCCCCAGACCTCAGTTATAGGAACTGTGCTCAGGAGAGACGGACATTTCGAGGAAAGGATTTTTGTTAAACTAAGGGCGAGAAACATACCAGCCCACACCACAAACATACCGTACAACCAGAGTAGCAGGAAACCAGATAACAGTATGAACTAACAACAGCAACAAACTGAATATAACTGATACACAAACCACGTGTAACCAAAAATAACCAGTATCAAAACAACTGCAAGTAACAGTCCGCACTGGGATGGGCGCCCAGCATCCTCTACGGACTAGGAGAAAAGGATTTACCGGTAGGTATTAAAATCCTATTTTCTCTTATGTCCTAGAGGATGCTGGGGACTCCAAAAAGACCATGGGGTCTATACCAAAGCTCCAGACTGGGCGGGAGAGTGCGGACGACTCTGCAGCACCGATTGAGCAAACATGAGGTCCTCATCAGCCAGGGTATCAAACTTGTAGAACTTAGCAAAAGTGTTTGAACCCGACCACGTAGCTGCTCGGCAAAGTTGAAGTGACGAGACTCCTCGGGCAGCCGCCCAAGATGAGCCCACCTTCCTGGTAGAATGGGCCTTTACTGACTTCGGCAACGGTAGCCCAGCCGAACAATGAGCTTGCTGAATCGTATTACAAATCCAGCGTGCAATAGTTTGCTTAGAAGCAGGATTTCCAATCTTGTTGGAAGCATACAGGACAAACAGAGCCTCTGTCTTCCTAGTAAAAGCCGTTCTGGCAACATAAATTTCCAAAGCTCTTACAACGTCAAGAGATTTTGGGAACGCCACAGCCCCCGTAGCCACAGGTACCACAATAGGTTGGTTTATGTGAAACGAAGAAACCACCTTCGGCAGAAATTGTTGACGAGTCCTCAATTCCGCTCTATCCGAATGAAAGATCAAATATGGGCTCTTGTGAGACAAAGCCGCCAACTCGGACACTCGTCTGGCAGCCGCCAAAGCCAAAAGCATGACCACTTTCCAAGTGAGAAACTTTAACTCAACCTTACGCAAAGGTTCAAACCAGTGAGACATAAGAAATTGTAACACCACAGCAAGATCCCACGGTGCCACAAATGGAGGATGGATATGCAGCACTCCCTTCACGAAAGTCTGAACCTCAGGAAGGACGGCCAATTCTTTTTGAAAGAAAATAGATAAAGCCGAAATCTGCACTTTGATGGAACCCAATTTCAAATTTCAAAATTTTGCAAAAAATGGAGGAAACGACCCAATTGAAATTCCTCCGCAGGAGCTGCTTTGGTTTCACACCACGACACATATTTTCTCCAAATACGGTGATAATGCTTCGCCGTGACCTTCTTTCTAGCTTTAAGGAGAGTGGGGATGACCTGCCCGGGAATACCTTTCTGAGCTAAGATTTGGCGCTCAACTTCCACGCCGTCAAACGCAGCCGCGATAAGTCCGGAAACACGCAGGGCCCCTGCAGTAAAAGGTCTTTCCTCTTTTGTATTTATTAGGCCTTTACTGCATCTGCTGATGGGGTGCCTTCTTCTGTAGTGTGGGAACATAGGGAAGAAAAGATGACTTACCCGCAGTAGCGGTAGACACCAGGTCAGCAAGGCCGTCACCAAACAAGGCACTACCTTTAAAAGGGAGAGCTTCCATATTCTTCTAGGAGTCGGCATCAGGATTCCATTGATGAATCCCCAGCGCCCTCCTGGCCGAGACCGCCATGGCATTGGCTCTTGATCCCAAGAGGCCAACATCTCACGCCGCATCCTTTAGGTAATCTGCAGCATCCTTGAGATAACCAAGAGTCAGAAGAATGTTATCCTTATCAAGGGTATCCATATCCGAAGCCAAATTTTCAGCCCACTTAGCAATAGCACTACTCACCCATAACGACGCTACCGCAGGTCTGAGCAATGCACCAGTAGTAACGAAAATGGACTTCAATGTCGTCTCCAGCTTGCGATCCGCTGGGTCCTTGAGAGCAGCCGTGTCAGGAGACGGAAGCGCCACCTTCTTGGACAATCGGGATAGAGCCTTGTCCACATTGGGAGACGACTCCCATTTGTCCCTGTCTTCAGAGGGTAAAGGATATGCCATAAATATTCTATTGGCAATATGCCACCTTTTGTCAGGCGACTCCCAAGCCTTTTCACAAAGCGCGCTCATTTCATGAGAGGGGGGAAATTGTACCTCAGGCCTTTTCCCTTTAAATAAACAAACTCTTGTGTCAGGAACAGCAGGTTCCTCAGAGATATGTAAAAAATCTTTGATGGCTACAATCATGTACTGAATACTCCTAACAACCCTTGGATGTAAAGAAGCCTCATTGAAATCGACATCGGACTCAGAGTCTGTGTCAGTACCTGTATCTTCCATCTGGGTAAAAGAACGCTATTGTGACCCTGAGGGGGTCTGTACCTGAGACAAGGCGTCCTCCATGGATTTCCTCCATGTTTGTGTCTGCGAATCAGATTTATCCAATCTTTTAGATAATAAAACCACATTTGCATTCAGTGTACACAGCATAGTCACCCAATCAGCAGTCGGCTGTGCCAACAGAGTCATACCCAAATCCCTTTCTGCGCCCCCAGTAACTTCCTCCGGGGAGGAACACTCAGCCTCAGACATGTCGACACAGAGTACCGACACACCCACACTCACACTAGCCAAAAACAAGGGGATAGACCCACAGGGAAGCCTGTAGAGAGAAACACAGAGGGAGTATGCCAGCTCACACCCCAGCGCCAATATACTAAAAGATAAAATATATGTGACCAGCGCTGTCTATAATATGATAAAAGCACAAAATGTTACGTTCCCATCCCCCCACCGTTTTTGCCCCCTTGTTACTTGCGGGAGCTTGGAGGTCTGGGCCAGCGTCTCTGCAGCACTGTAGAGAGAGAGAAAATGGCGCTGGTGAGCAATGTGCGGCTAAGCCCCGCCCCTTCCCGGCGCGCTGTAGCCCGCTCAATTTCAAATTTTTATACTGGCGGGGGTAATCTATACGGTGCCCGGGCACCATATAATCGGTTCTGCCAGTCCACTGACCCCAGTAACTGCTGCCCAGGGTGCTCCCCCTAGCACCCTGCACCCTGCGAGTGCCGTTGGTGATGTGTGTGGGAGCATGTACCTCGTTACTGAAGTCTTCTGCCGTCACTGAAGTCTTCGGTTCTTCTAATACTCCTTTCTTCTGGCTTCTGTGAGGAGGGTGACGGCGCGGCTCCGGGAACAAGCAGCTAGGCGAACCAAGTGATCGAACCCTCTGGAGCTAATGGTGTCCAGTAGCCTAAGAAGCAGAGCCCTTAAACTAAGAAGAAGTAGTTCTGCTTCTCTCCCCTCAGTCCCACGATGCAGGGAGCCTGTAGCCAGCAGGTCTCCCTGAAAATAATACACCTAACATCAAGTCTTTTCAGAGAAACTCAGGAGAGCTCCCCTAGTGTGTGTCCAGTCACTCCTGGGCACAGAATCTAACTGAGGTCTGGAGGAGGGGCATAGAGGGAGCAGCCAGTTCACACCCAGTTTAAGTCTTTTCAGTGTGCCCAAGCTCCTGCGGATCCAGTCTATATCCCATGGTCCTTTTGGAGTCCCCAGCATCCTCTAGGACGTAAGAGAAATAATAGTACACAATATCAAAATGCAGCAAAGAAGGCAAGTAAAGTCCTTGCGTGCATAAAACGGGGAATTGAGTCAAGGGACATGGATGTAATCCTGCCGCTGTATAAATCATTGGTAGGTCCGCATCTTGAATTTTGTGTTTAATTTTGGGCACCATATTATAAAAAAGATATCGGGGAGCTCGATAGAGTTCAAAGGCGAGCTACTAAACTGATTAAAGGGTTAGAGACACTGGAGTATGAGGAAAGGCTTGCTAGGTTACATATGTATTCCCTTGAAAAGAGGAGACTAAGAGGAGACATTATTAATATCTTCAGACATGTAAAGGGTCAATACAAGGAATTAGCAGGGGATTTGTTTATTAATAAAACTCTGTATAGGACACGTGGGCATTCGCTGAGGCTAGAGAAGAGAAAATTCCGTACACAACGTAGGAAAGGGTTCTTCACAGTAAGGGCAATAAGGATTTGGAACTCCCTGCTGGAGAAGGTAATAATGGCGGACTCTGTAAATGCATCCTAGGCTATAGCATTTAACATATTGACATTATGTACAGTATATGGGAGTGATACGAAATATAGTTGTCAATAGGTACAAAACCATTATTTTGGTTGGTGCATTATAATGTGCACTGCTTAATACGGATACAGGTTGAACTCGATGGGCATTTTGCCTTTTTTCATCCTCACTATGTAACGGGACACACTTGCCAATACCGGCAGCATCTCTCCACTGGTCAGTACAGCAGCTCCTTCTGGAAATGTCTGTCCCCACATAAAGGCATACAGTGGTGCTTATAACTGTATACATATATGTACATGAACAGCCATATACCAGGGAATGTCAAACTCCTGAGATTCTATATAAGAACGATTAGAATAATACATAGAAGATATCTATAGTATAAAATATTCCTTGTTTAGTGTTATCCTGTGTATAGCTCACACTTAGCAGCTGTGTGGAGATCTCTGGAGCTGCAGGGAGACGAGAGATGAGGCAGATACAGCTCTTCCTCGGTGCTACAGTCAGACACTGCTGTGCAGAGCTGGGGGCAGGGCCACACCATGGACAGTAACGCTGCACAGAAAGAGAGCCAACAGAGGCATGCCTCTGAGTGTGGGGGTGGGCCTTGGATGTGTCATATGACCAGGAAGTGCACTGTAGTCTGAGCTCAGTCAGCAGCAGCAAGAGAAGACACAGGGATGCAGGTACGAGACTAGAATGTAAGCTCTCACGAGCAGGGCCCTCTTCCCTCATGTGCTTATCCTTTTCTTACTTTAATAATCTTCAACTGCACCTAATCCCGCGGTCTTCTGCCACCTGATACTTATTCCAGTGTCATCTGCTGATGTAGCTATGTTTATTTACCCTGTACTTGTCCTATATTGTCATCAACTGTAAGTTGCTGTTTTCATGTTTTGATTATTTGTTTATGTACTCCTGTAATTGGGCGCTGCGGAACCCTTGCGGCGCCAAATAAATATAGGATAATAATAATAATAAATGGTGTAGCAAGGGGAGAGTTTGAGTGAGTAAGACATGCGGTCCTACTCACTGTAACTCTCCATTCGCTACACCATATATTTATGTTTGGGCAGTTGTGTGTGACGTTATGCCACCGCCCCCACAATGCCATACATTCGCCTTCGCAACGGGATACGAATGCAATGTGTATGGCTGCACAGTCGCTGTGCGAGTGCCGCGCATGCTGCAAACTACGCTGTGGGTCAATATTGCGGTCGGGTGTGAATACCCCCCCCACAGTCCATAACAGGAGAGGACACAGTGGGGCTTGCCGGACATATATGTCACCCCTATCCAATTACTTAGTGCAAAAAACACTTATTTTTCATGTGAAAATAGATAGGTCCCGCAAAAAGCCGCAAACTTATGTATTTTCGTGGCACTTTTCGCATAAAAAATGGTCACTTATCTGGGATTTGACTTCACCTACCTGAGGCAGATTAAATCAATTTCCGATAAGCGCCAGTTACTGTAGCTGGGCTAATAGTATAGCCCCCGGCAAACCATATAGGCGGTAAATGACTGCGGCTATGGAGACCGGCCCTTATATGCAAGCACTATTTGTCATTTAACATCGGTGTGTCTTTTGAGATGAAAACAAATGTGCTGACTTTTGGGGGGTTGAATACTTTTGCAAGCCACTGTAAAGACACTGAAATGTATAGTTATGCATTTCATTTATGCTGCAGGCACTGCAGTAATTTTTAGTAAATGGACATTAGCATATGTAAACGTGCAGCATGCCAGCTATTAATTAAATGAAGAGGTTTTTGTTTTTTTTAATGATTTTATAATGTAGGTCCAATTGGCTAATGTTCTCCTAGGTAACGGATAATCAGTCTGTCAGTTACGATCAGCTTCAGGATACCCATTAGCTAGGAGCTGTGGCATGGCGTTTTTCTGTATTTTGGGGATAAAATGAGTTTATGGTTGAACAGTATATTTCACCTCAATGTTTTCTATAGGATAAGGTAATATATTTTGTGTAAATGTCCTTTACTAACAAGAAATAATCACGGACTGCACAAAATATTTCTGTCCTGTAAGACGGGTCATCTACCTGGTGTTCTATGGGTCATATGCGTTGTATGATGTCTGTAACACGTGCAGAACAGTCTATGCTAAGAGCTGCACTACAGATGGTACAATAAAAGATTGAACTGGGACCCATCTTCTGGTGAAAGCCCCAAATAATGCCAGGCTGCATTGCCCTCATCAGTACAAAAAGCTGCAGCCATTAATACAGGAATATAATAGCTGGGCCCGCAGAAGATCACTAGAAACCCTCAGCTCACTTTATACAGTCCTATCACAGGCTCCACACAGGAATCTTACAAGCGCGCTACCAGCAGAGGTTAATGAAAATCAGACCACCGAGAATCCACGTCATATAGACTAAAAAAAAGTCATTTATTTCCTCCTTTACCTGCCTAAATTTCGCCCGGGCCTCCTTTTCTTTCATCCTTCCGTGGGCCACTAAATAATCAAACACTTCTCCTGTAAGACACAAACACATTTATTACACACAAGTCATGAGACGGCAACAGGGGCCAAAATCTGTTTCCATTGCCTTACATGGATTTACTACTAAGTTACACTTACAGATGTGTCCTCATACATCCAGCCTCAACGCAATGTAGCAGGAGATGCCTGGCGTGAGCGAGCTGACAGGCCCCATTCAACTTGGTTAATATTTGGGGTCTTGTTTGCCAAAAATGCATCTTATTTGCATCGCTGTGTGTATCTGCAAACAGAATACTACGTTATAGGATATGTGACATGCCTATATTTTGTGTGTGACTGCAGCTGTATCTGCAAACAGAATACTACGTTATAGTGTCAGTAAATAAGAATTTACTCACCGGTAAATCTATTTCTCGTAGTCCGTAGTGGATGCTGGGACTCCGTAAGGACCATGGGGAATAGCGGCTCCGCAGGAGACTGGGCACAACTAAAGAAAGCTTTAGGACTACCTGGTGTGCACTGGCTCCTCCCTCTATGACCCTCCTCCAGACCTCAGTTAGGATACCGTGCCCGGAAGAGCTGACACAATAAGGAAGGATTTTGAATCCCGGGTAAGACTCATACCAGCCACACCAATCACATCGTACAACTCGTGATACTATACCCAGTTAACAGTATAACAACAACTGAGCCTCTCAACAGATGGCTCATAACAATAACCCTTTAGTTAAACAATAACTATATACAAGTATTGCAGACAATCCGCACTTGGGATGGGCGCCCAGCATCCACTACGGACTACGAGAAATAGAATTACCGGTGAGTAAATTCTTATTTTCTCTGACGTCCTAGTGGATGCTGGGACTCCGTAAGGACCATGGGGATTATACCAAAGCTCCCAAACGGGCGGGAGAGTGCGGATGACTCTGCAGCACCGAATGGGCAAACTCTAGGTCCTCCTCAGCCAGGGTATCAAACTTGTAGAATTTAGCAAATGTGTTTGACCCCGACCAAGTAGCTGCTCGGCAAAGTTGTAGAGCCGAGACCCCTTGGGCAGCCGCCCAAGAAGAGCCCACCTTCCTCGTGGAATGGGCTTTTACTGATTCAGGATGCGGCAGTCCAGCCGCAGAATGTGCAAGCTGAATCGTACTACAGATCCAGCGAGCAATAGTCTGCTTTGAAGCAGGTGCACCCAACTTGAGGGGGGCATACAGGATAAACAGCGAGTCAGTCTTTCTGACTCCAGCTGTCCTGGAAACATACATTTTCAGGGCCCTGACTACGTCCAACAACTTGGAAGCCACCAAGTCTTTAGTAGTCGCAGGCACCACGATAGGTTGGTTCAGATGAAAGGCTGATACCACCTTAGGGAGAAATTGGGGACGAGTCCTCAATTCTGCCCTATCCATATGGAAAATCAGATAAGGGCTTTTACATGACAAAGCCGCCAATTCTGATACACGCCTGGCCGAAGCCAAGGCCAACAACATGACCACTTTCCACGCGAGATATTTCAATTCCACGGTTTTAAGTGGCTCAAACCAATGTGACTTTAGGAAATCCAACACCACGTTGAGATCCCAAGGTGCCACTGGAGGCACAAAAGGGGGCTGAATATGCAGCACTCCTTTAACAAAAGTCTGAACTTCAGGTAGTGAAGCCAGTTCTCTCTGGAAGAAAATCGATAGAGCCGAAATCTGGACCATAATGGAACCCAATTTGAGGCCCATAGTCACCCCTGACTGTAGGAAGTGCAGAAAACGGCCCAGCTTAAATTCCTCCGTTGGGGCCTTCCTGGCCTCACACCACGCAACATATTTTCGCCAAATGCGGTGATAATGGTTTGCGGTCACTTCTTTCCTAGCTTTAATCAGCGTAGGAATGACTTCCTCCGGAATGACCTTTTCCTTCAGGATCCGGCGTTCAACCGCCATGCCGTCAAACGCAGCCGCGGTAAGTCTTGGAACAGACAGGGCCCCTGCTGCAGCAGGTCCTGTCTGAGCGGCAGAGGCCATGGGTCCTCTGAGATCATTTCTTGAAGTTCCGGGTACCAAGCTCTTCTTGGCCAATCCGGAACAATGAGTATAGTTCTTACTCCTCTTCTCCTTATTATCCTCAGTACCTTTGGTATGAGAGGAAGAGGAGGGAACACATAAATCGACCGGTACACCCACGGTGTCACTAGAGCGTCCACAGCTATCGCCTGAGGGTCTCTTGACCTGGCGCAATATCTTTCTAGCTTGTTGTTTAGGCGGGACGCCATCATGTCCACCTGTGGCCTTTCCCAACGGTTTACAATCAGTTGGAAGACTTCTGGATGAAGTCCCCACTCTCCCGGGTGGAGGTCGTGCCTGCTGAGGAAGTCTACTTCCCAGTTGTCCACTCCCGGAATAAACACTGCTGACAGTGCTAACACGTGATTTTCCGCCCATCGGAGAATCCTTGTGGCTTCTGCCATCGCCGTCCTGCTTCTCGTGCCGCCCTGTCAGTTTTCATGGGCGACTGCCGTGATGTTGTCTGACTGGATCAGTACCGGCTGGTTTTGAAGCAGGGGTTTTGCCTGACTTAGGGCATTGAAAATGGCCCTCAGTTCCAGAATATTTATGTGTAGGGAAGTCTCCTGACTTGTCCATAGTCCTTGGAAGTTTCTTCCCTGTGTGACTGCCCCCCAGCCTCGAAAGGCTGGCATCCGTGGTCACCAGGACCCAGTCCTGTATGCCGAATCTGCGGCCCTCTTGAAGATGCGCACTTTGCAGCCACCACAGCAGAGACACCCTGGTCCTTGGAGACAGGGTTATCAGCCGATGCATCTGAAGATGCGATCCGGACCACTTGTCCAACAGGTCCCACTGAAAAGTTCTTGCATGGAACCTGCCGAATGGAATTGCTTCTTAGGAAGCTACCATCTTTCCCAGGATCCGCGTGCAGTGATGCACCGACATGTTTTGGTTTTAGGAGGCCTCTGACTAGAGATGACAGCTCCTTGGCCTTCTCCTCCGGGAGAAACACTTTTTTCTGTTCTGTGTCCAGAACCATCCCCAGGAACAGTAGACGTGTCGTAGGGACCAGCTGTGACTTCGGAATATTTAGAATCCAGCCGTGCTGTTGTAGCACCTCCCGAGATAGTGCTACCCCGACCAACAACTGCTCCTTGGACCTTGCCTTTATCAGGAGATCGTCCAAGTACGGCATAATTAAAACTCCCTTCTTTCGAAGGAGTGTCATCATTTCGGCCATTACCTTGGTAAAGACCCTCGGAGCCGTGGATAGACCAAACGGCAAAGTCTGGAATTGATAATGACAATCCTGTACCACAAATCTGAGGTACTCCTGGTGAGGATGGTAAATGGGGACATGCAGGTAAGCATCTTTGATGTCCAGTGATACCATGTAATCCCCCTCGTCCAGGCTTGCAATAACCGCCCTGAGCGATTCCATCTTGAACTTGAATTTTTTTATATATGTGTTCAAGGATTTCAAATTTAAAATGGGTCTCACCGAACCGTCCAGTTTCGGTACCACAAACATTGTGGAATAGTAACCCCGTCCTTGTTGAAGTAGGGGTACCTTGACTATCACCTGCTGAGAATACAGCTTGTGAATTGCCTCTAGTACAGCCTCCCTGCCTGAGGGAGTTGTTGGCAAGGCAGATTTGAGGAAACGGCGGGGGGGAGATGTCTCGAATTCCAGCTTGTACCCCTGAGATACTACTTGAAGGATCCAGGGATCCACCCGTGAGCGAGCCCACTGATTGCTGAAATTTTTGAGACGGGCCCCCACCGTACCTGGCTCCGCCTGTGTAGCCCCAGCGTCATGCGGTGGACTTGGAGGAAGCGGGGGAGGACTTTTGCTCCTGGGAACTGGCTGTATGCTGCAGCTTTTTCCCTCTACCTCTGCCTCTGGGCAGAAAGGACGCGCCTCTAACCCGCTTGCCCTTATGGGGCCGAAAGGACTGCACCTGATAATACGGTGCTTTCTTTGGCTGTGAGGGAACATGGGGTAAAAATGCAGACTTCCCAACTGTTGCTGTGGAAACGAGGTCCGAGAGACCATCCCCGAACAACTCCTCACCCTTATAATGCAAAACTTCCATGTGCCTTTTAGAATCTGCATCACCTGTCCACTGCCGAGTCCATAACCCTCTCCTGGCAGAAATGGACATTGCACTTATTTTAGATGCCAGCCGGCAAATATCCCTCTGTGCATCTCTCATGTATAAGACTGCGTCTTTAATATGCTCTACGTTTAGCAATATAGTGTCCCTGTCTAGGGTATCAATATTTTCCGACAGGGAATCTGACCACGCAGCTGCAGCACTGCACATCCATGCTGAAGCAATAGCTGGTCTCAGTATAATACCTGTGTGTGTATATACAGACTTCAGGATAGCCTCCTGCTTTCTATCAGCAGGCTCCTTTAGGGCGGCCGTATCCGGAGACGGTGGTGCCACCTTCTTTGACAAGCGTGTGAGCGCTTTATCCACCCTAGGGGATGTTTCCCAACGTGACCTATCCTCTGGCGGGAAAGGGTACGTCATTAGTAACCTTTTAGAAATTACCAGTTTCTTATCGGGGGAAGCCCACGCTTCTTCACACACTTCATTTAACTCCTCAGATGGAGGAAAAACTACTGGTAGTTTTTTCTCTCCAAACATAATACCCTTTTTTGTGGTACCGGGGGTAACATCAGAAATGTGCAACACATTTTTCATAGCCTCAATCATGTAACGTGTGGCCCTATTGGAAGTTACATTAGTCTCATCGTCGTCGACACTGGAGTCAGTATCCGTGTCGACATCTGTGTCTGCCATCTGAGGTAGCGGGCGTTTTAGAGCCCCTGATGGCTTTTGAGACGCCTGGGCAGGCACAGGCTGAGAAGCCGGCTGTCCCATATTTGATATGTCGTCAAACCTTTTATGTAAGGAGTCGACACTGTCACGTAATTCCTTCCACATAACCATCCACTCAGGTGTCGGCCCCGCAGGGGGTGACATCACATTTATAGGCATCTGCTCCGCCTCCACATAAGCCTCCTCATCAAACATGTCGACACAGCCGTACCGACACACCGCGCACACACCGGGAATGCTCTGACAGAGGACAGGACCCCACAAAGCACTTTGGGGAGACAGAGAGAGAGTATGCCAGCACACACCAGAGCGCTATATAACACAGGGATTAACACTATAACTGAGTGTTTTCCCATATAGCTGCTTATATATATATATATATTGCTGCGCCTAAATTTAGTGCCCCCCCTCTCTTTTTTACCCTTTTGTAGCTTGAAACTGCAGGGGAGAGCCAGGGAGCGATCCTTCCAGCGGAGCTGTGAGGGAAAAATGGCGCCAGTGTGCTGAGGGAGATAGCCCCGCCCCTTTTTCGGCGGACTTTTCTCCCGCTTTTTTTTTATGGATTCTGGCAGGGGTATTTATCACATATATAGCCTCTGGGACTATATATTGTGATTTTTTGCCAGCCAAGGTATTAATATTGCTGCTCAGGGCGCCCCCCCCCCCCCCCCCCAGCGCCCTGCACCCATCAGTGACCGGAGTGTGAGGTGTGCATGAGGAGCAATGGCGCACAGCTGCAGTGCTGTGCGCTACCTTGTTGAAGACCGAAGTCTTCTGCCGCCGATTTTCCGGACCATCTTCATGCTTCTGGCTCTGTAAGGGGGACGGCGGCGCGGCTCCGGGACCGGACGATCGAGGTCGGGTCCTGTGTTCGATCCCTCTGGAGCTAATGGTGTCCAGTAGCCTAAGAAGCCCAAGCTAGCTGCAAGCAGGTAGGTTCGCTTCTTCTCCCCTTAGTCCCTCGTAGCAGTGAGTCTGTTGCCAGCAGATCTCACTGAAAATAAAAAACCTAAAATATACTTTCTTTTCTAGGAGCTCAGGAGAGCCCCTAGTGTGCATCCAGCTCAGCCGGGCACAAGATTCTAACTGAAGTCTGGAGGAGGGTCTTAGAGGGAGGAGCCAGTGCACACCAGTTAGACCAAAAGCTTTCTTTTAGTTGTGCCCAGTCTCCTGCGGAGCCGCTATTCCCCATGGTCCTTATGGAGTCCCTGCATCCACTTAGGACGTCAGAGAAGGATATGTGGCATGACAATATTTTGTGTGTGACTGCGGCTGTATCTGCATACGTAATACTACATTATAGTGTCAGTAATAGGATATGTGGCATGCCTATATTCTGTGTGTGACTGTGGCTGTATCTGCAAACAGAATGCTACATTACAGTGTCAGTAATAGGATATGTGGCATGCCTATATTCTGTGTGTGACTGTGGCTGTATCTGCAAACAGAATGCTACATTACAGTGTCAGTAATAGGATATGTGGCATGCCTATGTTGTGTGTGTGACTGCGGCTGTATCTGCATACGGAATGCTGTTACACTGTCAGTAATATGATATGGGGAATGCCTGTATACTGTGTGTGACTGCAGCTGTATCTGCATACAGAATGCTACGTTACACTGTCAGCAATAGGATATGTGTCATGCCTATATTCTGTGTGTGACTGATGATGTATCTGCATATGGAATACTACATTACAGTATCAGTAAATAGGATATATGGCATGCCTATATACTGTGTGTGATTGCGGCTGTATCTGCATACAAAATGCTATGTTACAGTGTCAGTAAATAGGATATGTGTCATGCCTATATTCTGTGTGTGACTGATGCTGTATCTGCATACGGAATGCTATGTTACACTGTCAGTAATAGGATATGTGGCATGCCTGTATTCTGTGTGCGACTGTGGCTGTATCTGCATATAGAATGCTATGTTACAGTGTCAGTAATAGGATATGTGGCATGCCTGTATTCTGTGTGTGACTGTGGCTGTATCTGCATATGGAATGCTACGTTACAGTGTTAGTAATAGGATATGCGGCATGCCTGTATACTGTGTGTGGCCGCGGCTGTATCTGCATATGAAATGCTACATTACAGTGTCAGTAATAGGATATGCGGCATGCCTGTATACTGTGTGTGACTGTGGCTGTATCTGCATATGAAATGCTACATTACAGTGTTAGTAATAGGATATGCGGCATGCCTGTATTCTGTGTGTGACTGTGGCTGTATCTGCATATGGAATGCTATGTTACAGTGTTAGTAATAGGATATGCGGCATGCCTGTATTCTGTGTGTGACTGCGGCTATATCTGCATATGGAATGCTATGTTACAGTGTCAGTAATAGGATATGTGGCATGTCTATATTCTGTGTGTGACTGCGGCTGTATCTGCATACGGAATGCTACGTTACAGTGTCAGTAATAGGATATGTGGCATGCCTGTATACTGTGTGACCGCGGCTGTATCTGCATACAGAAAGCTATGTTACAGTGTCAGTAATAGGATATGTGGCATGCCTGTATTCTGTGTGCGACTGCGGCTGTATCTGCATATAGAATGCTATGTTACAGTGTCAGTAATAGGATATGTGGCATGCCTATATTCTGTGTGTGACTGCGGCTATATCTGCATATGGAATGCTACGTTACAGTGTCAGTAATAGGATATGCGGCATGCCTATATTCTGTGTATGACTGTGGCTGTATCTGCATATGAAATGCTACATTACAGTGTTAGTAATAGGATATGCGGCATGCCTATATTCTGTGTGTGACTGCGGCTATATCTGCATATGGAATGCTATGTTACAGTGTCAGTAATAGGATATGTGGCATGCCTATATTCTGTGTGTGACTGCGGCTGTATCTGTATATGGAATGCTACGTTACAGTGTCAGTAATAGGATATGCGGCATGCCTGTATTCTGCGTGTGACTGTGGCTGTATCTGCAAACAGAATGCTACAATACAGTGTCCGTAATAGGATATGCGGCATGCCTGTAATCTGTGTGTGTGACTGCGTCTGTATCTGCATACAAAATGCTACATTATATTGTCAGTAAATAGGATATGTGGCATGCCTATATTCTGTGTGTGACTGCGGCTGTATCTGCATACGGAATGCTACGTTACAGTATCACTAATAGTATATGCGGCATGCCTGTATACTGTGTGTGACTGCGGCTGTATCTGTATACGGTATACTACGTTACACTGTCAGTAATAGGATATGCGGCATGCCTATATTCTGTGTGTGTGACTGCGTCTGTATCTGCATACAAAATGCTACATTATATTGTCAGTAAATAGGATATGTGGCATGCCTATATTCTGTGTGTGACTGCGGCTGTATCTGCATACGGAATGCTACGTTACAGTATCACTAATAGTATATGCGGCATGCCTGTATACTGTGTGTGACTGTATCTGCATATGGAATACTACGTTACAGTATCAGTAATAGGATATGTGGCATGCCTGTATACTGTGTGTGACTGCGGCTGTATCTGTATACGGTATACTACGTTACACTGTCAGTAATAGGATATGCGGCATGCCTGTATACTGTGTATGACTGTGGCTGTATCTGCATATGAAATGCTACATTACAGTGTTAGTAATAGGATATGCGGCATGCCTGTATTCTGTGTGTGACTGCGGCTGTATCTGCATATGGAATGCTACGTTACAGTGTCAGTAATAGGATATGTGGCATGCCTGTATACTGTGTGTGACTGCGGCTGTATCTGTATACGGTATACTACGTTACACTGTCAGTAATAGGATATGCGGCATGCCTGTATACTGTGTATGACTGTGGCTGTATCTGCATATGAAATGCTACATTACAGTGTTAGTAATAGGATATGCGGCATGCCTGTATTCTGTGTGTGACTGCGGCTGTATCTGCATATGGAATGCTACGTTACAGTGTTAGTAATAGGATATGCGGCATGCCTGTATACTGTGTGTGACTGTGGCTGTATCTGCATATGAAATGCTACATTACAGTGTCAGTAATAGGATATGCGACATGCCTGTATACTGTGTATGACTGTGGCTGTATCTGCATATGGAAAGCTACGTTACAGTGTCAGTAATAGGATATGTGGCATGCCTGTATACTGTGTGTGACTGCGGCTGTATCTGTATACGGTATACTACGTTACACTGTCAGTAATAGGATATGCGGCATGCCTGTATACTGTGTATGACTGTGGCTGTATCTGCATATGAAATGCTACATTACAGTGTTAGTAATAGGATATGCGGCATGCCTGTATTCTGTGTGTGACTGCGGCTGTATCTGCATATGGAATGCTACATTACAGTGTTAGTAATAGGATATGCGGCATGCCTGTATACTGTGTGTGGCTGCGGCTGTATCTGCATATGAAATGCTACATTACAGTGTCAGTAATAGGATATGCGGCATGCCTGTATACTGTGTATGACTGTGGCTGTATCTGCATATGAAATGCTACATTACAGTGTTAGTAATAGGATATGCAGCATGCCTGTATTCTGTGTGTGACTGTGGCTGTATCTGCATATGGAATGCTACGTTACAGTGTTAGTAATAGGCTATGCGGCATGCCTGTATTCTGTGTGTGACTGCGGCTGTATCTGCATATGGAATGCTACGTTACAGTGTTATTAATAGGATATGCGGCATGCCTGTATACTGTGTATGACTGTGGCTGTATCTGCATATGAAATGCTACATTACAGTGTTAGTAATAGGATATGCGGCATGCCTGTATACTGTGTATGACTGTGGCTGTATCTGCATATGAAATGCTACATTACAGTGTTAGTAATAGGATATGCGGCATGCCTGTATTCTGTGTGTGACTGCGGCTGTATCTGCATATGGAATGCTACGTTACAGTGTTAGTAATAGGATATGCGACATGCCTGTATACTGTGTGTGACTGTGGCTGTATCTGCATATGAAATGCTACATTACAGTGTCAGTAATAGGATATGTGGCATGCCTGTATACTGTGTGTGACTGCGGCTGTATCTGTATACGGTTTACTACGTTACACTGTCAGTAATAGGATATGCGGCATGCCTGTATACTGTGTATGACTGTGGCTGTATCTGCATATGAAATGCTACATTACAGTGTTAGTAATAGGATATGCGGCATGCCTGTATTCTGTGTGTGACTGTGGCTGTATCTGCATATGGAATGCTACGTTACAGTGTTAGTAATAGGATATGCGGCATGCCTGTATTCTGTGTGTGACTGCGGCTGTATCTGCATATGGAATGCTACGTTACAGTGTTAGTAATAGGATATGCGGCATGCCTGTATACTGTGTATGACTGTGGCTGTATCTGCATATGAAATGCTACATTACAGTGTTAGTAATAGGATATGCGGCATGCCTATATTCTGTGTGTGACTGCAGCTGTATCTGCATATGGAATGCTATGTTACACTGTCAGTAATAGGATATGTGGCATGCCTGTATACTGTGTATGACTGTGGCTGTATCTGCATATGGAATGCTACGTTACAGTGTTAGTAATAGGATATGCGGCATGCCTGTATACTGTGTGTGACTGTGGCTGTATCTGCATATGGAATGCTACGTTACAGTGTTAGTAATAGGATATGCGGCATGCCTGTATTCTGTGTGTGACTGTGGCTGTATCTGTATACGGAATACTGCGTTACACTGTCAGTAATAGGATATGCGGCATGCCTGTATACTGTGTATGACTGTGGCTGTATCTGCATATGAAATGCTACATTACAGTGTTAGTAATAGGATATGCGGCATGCCTGTATTCTGTGTGTGACTGCGGCTGTATCTGCATATGGAATGCTACGTTACAGTGTTAGTAATAGGATATGCGGCATGCCTGTATACTGTGTGTGGCCGCGGCTGTATCTGCATATGAAATGCTACATTACAGTGTCAGTAATAGGATATGCGGCATGCCTGTATACTGTGTGTGACTGTGGCTGTATCTGCATATGAAATGCTACATTACAGTGTTAGTAATAGGATATGCGGCATGCCTGTATTCTGTGTGTGACTGTGGCTGTATCTGCATATGGAATGCTACGTTACAGTGTTATTAATAGGATATGCGGCATGCCTGTATACTGTGTATGACTGTGGCTGTATCTGCATATGAAATGCTAAATTACAGTGTTAGTAATAGGATATGCGGCATGCCTGTATACTGTGTATGACTGTGGCTGTATCTGCATATGAAATGCTACATTACAGTGTTAGTAATAGGATATGCGGCATGCCTGTATTCTGTGTGTGACTGCGGCTGTATCTGCATATGGAATGCTACGTTACAGTGTTAGTAATAGGATATGCGGCATGCCTGTATACTGTGTGTGACTGTGGCTGTATCTGCATATGGAATGCTACATTACAGTGTCAGTAATAGGATATGTGGCATGCCTGTATACTGTGTATGACTGTGGCTGTATCTGCATATGGAATGCTACGTTACAGTGTCAGTAATAGGATATGTGGCATGCCTGTATACTGTGTGTGACTGCGGCTGTATCTGTATACGGTTTACTACGTTACACTGTCAGTAATAGGATATGCGGCATGCCTGTATACTGTGTATGACTGTGGCTGTATCTGCATATGAAATGCTACATTACAGTGTTAGTAATAGGATATGCGGCATGCCTGTATTCTGTGTGTGACTGCGGCTGTATCTGCATATGGAATGCTACGTTACAGTGTTAGTAATAGGATATGCGGCATGCCTGTATACTGTGTGTGGCTGCGGCTGTATCTGCATATGAAATGCTACATTACAGTGTCAGTAATAGGATATGCGGCATGCCTGTATACTGTGTGTAACTGTGGCTGTATCTGCATATGAAATGCTACATTACAGTGTTAGTAATAGGATATGCGGCATGCCTGTATTCTGTGTGTGACTGTGGCTGTATCTGCATATGGAATGCTACGTTACAGTGTTAGTAATAGGATATGCGGCATGCCTGTATTCTGTGTGTGACTGCGGCTGTATCTGCATATGGAATGCTACGTTACAGTGTTAGTAATAGGATATGCGGCATGCCTGTATACTGTGTATGACTGTGGCTGTATCTGCATATGAAATGCTACATTACAGTGTTAGTAATAGGATATGCGGCATGCCTATATTCTGTGTGTGACTGCAGCTGTATCTGCATATGGAATGCTATGTTACACTGTCAGTAATAGGATATGTGGCATGCCTGTATACTGTGTATGACTGCGGCTGTATCTGCATATGGAATGCTACGTTACAGTGTTAGTAATAGGATATGCGACATGCCTGTATACTGTGTGTGACTGTGGCTGTATCTGCATATGAAATGCTACATTACAGTGTCAGTAATAGGATATGTGGCATGCCTGTATACTGTGTGTGACTGCGGCTGTATCTGTATACGGTTTACTACGTTACACTGTCAGTAATAGGATATGCGGCATGCCTGTATACTGTGTATGACTGTGGCTGTATCTGCATATGAAATGCTACATTACAGTGTTAGTAATAGGATATGCGGCATGCCTGTATTCTGTGTGTGACTGTGGCTGTATCTGCATATGGAATGCTACGTTACAGTGTTAGTAATAGGATATGCGGCATGCCTGTATACTGTGTGTGACTGTGGCTGTATCTGCATATGGAATGCTACGTTACAGTGTTAGTAATAGGATATGCGGCATGCCTGTATTCTGTGTGTGACTGTGGCTGTATCTGTATACGGAATACTACGTTACACTGTCAGTAATAGGATATGCGGCATGCCTGTATACTGTGTATGACTGTGGCTGTATCTGTATACGGAATACTACGTTACACTGTCAGTAATAGGATATGCGGCATGCCTGTATACTGTGTATGACTGTGGCTGTATCTGCATATGAAATGCTACATTACAGTGTTAGTAATAGGATATGCGGCATGCCTGTATTCTGTGTGTGACTGCGGCTGTATCTGCATATGGAATGCTACGTTACAGTGTTAGTAATAGGATATGCGGCATGCCTGTATACTGTGTGTGGCTGCGGCTGTATCTGCATATGAAATGCTACATTACAGTGCCAGTAATAGGATATGCGGCATGCCTGTATACTGTGTGTGACTGTGGCTGTATCTGCATATGAAATGCTACATTACAGTGTTAGTAATAGGATATGCGGCATGCCTGTATTCTGTGTGTGACTGTGGCTGTATCTGCATATGGAATGCTACGTTACAGTGTTAGTAATAGGATATGCGGCATGCCTGTATTCTGTGTGTGACTGCGGCTGTATCTGCATATGGAATGCTACGTTACAGTGTTAGTAATAGGATATGCGGCATGCCTGTATACTGTGTATGACTGTGGCTGTATCTGCATATGAAATGCTACATTACAGTGTTAGTAATAGGATATGCGGCATGCCTATATTCTGTGTGTGACTGCAGCTGTATCTGCATATGGAATGCTATGTTACACTGTCAGTAATAGGATATGTGGCATGCCTGTATACTGTGTATGACTGTGGCTGTATCTGCATATGGAATGCTACGTTACAGTGTTAGTAATAGGATATGCGGCATGCCTGTATACTGTGTGTGACTGTGACTGTATCTGCATATGGAATGCTACGTTACAGTGTTAGTAATAGGATATGCGGCATGCCTGCATTCTGTGTGTGACTGTGGCTGTATCTGTATACGGAATACTACGTTACACTGTCAGTAATAGGATATGCGGCATGCCTGTATACTGTGTATGACTGTGGCTGTATCTGTATACGGAATACTACGTTACACTGTCAGTAATAGGATATGCGGCATGCCTGTATACTGTGTATGACTGTGGCTGTATCTGCATATGAAATGCTACATTACAGTGTTAGTAATAGGATATGCGGCATGCCTGTATACTGTGTGTGACTGTGGCTGTATCTGCATACGGAATACTACGTTACACTGTCAGTAATAGAATATGCGGCATGCCTGTATACTGTGTGTGACTGCGGCTGTATCTGTATATGGAATACTACGTTACACTGTCAGTAATAGGATATGCGGCATGCCTGTATACTGTGTATGACTGTGGCTGTATCTGCATATGGAATGCTACGTTACAGTGTTAGTAATAGGATATGCGGCATGCCTGTATTCTGTGTGACTGTGGCTGTATCTGCATATGGAATGCTACGTTACAGTGTTAGTAATAGGATATGCGGCATGCCTGTATTCTGTGTATGACTGTGGCTGTATCTGCATATGGAATGCTACGCTACAGTGTTAGTAATAGGATATGCGGCATGCCTGTATTCTGTGTGTGACTGTGGCCGTATCTGCATATGGAATGCTACGTTACAGTGTTAGTAATAGGATATGCGGCATGCCTATATTCTGTGTGTGACTGCAGCTGTATCTGCATATGGAATGCTATGTTACACTGTCAGTAATAGGATATGTGGCATGCCTGTATACTGTGTATGACTGTGGCTGTATCTGCATATGGAATGCTACGTTACAGTGTTAGTAATAGGATATGCGGCATGCCTGTATACTGTGTGTGACTGTGGCTGTATCTGCATATGGAATGCTACGTTACAGTGTTAGTAATAGGATATGCGGCATGCCTGTATTCTGTGTGTGACTGTGGCTGTATCTGTATACGGAATACTACGTTACACTGTCAGTAATAGGATATGCGGCATGCCTGTATACTGTGTATGACTGTGGCTGTATCTGTATACGGAATACTACGTTACACTGTCAGTAATAGGAAATGCGGCATGCCTGTATACTGTGTATGACTGTGGCTGTATCTGCATATGAAATGCTACATTACAGTGTTAGTAATAGGATATGCGGCATGCCTGTATTCTGTGTGTGACTGCGGCTGTATCTGCATATGGAATGCTACGATACAGTGTTAGTAATAGGATATGCGGCATGCCTGTATACTGTGTGTGGCTGCGGCTGTATCTGCATATGAAATGCTACATTACAGTGTCAGTAATAGGATATGCGGCATGCCTGTATACTGTGTGTGACTGTGGCTGTATCTGCATATGAAATGCTACATTACAGTGTTAGTAATAGGATATGCGGCATGCCTGTATTCTGTGTGTGACTGTGGCTGTATCTGCATATGGAATGCTACGTTACAGTGTTAGTAATAGGATATGCGGCATGCCTGTATTCTGTGTGTGACTGCGGCTGTATCTGCATATGGAATGCTACGTTACAGTGTTAGTAATAGGATATGCGGCATGCCTGTATACTGTGTGTGGCTGCGGCTGTATCTGCATATGAAATGCTACATTACAGTGTCAGTAATAGGATATGCGGCATGCCTGTATACTGTGTGTGACTGTGGCTGTATCTGCATATGAAATGCTACATTACAGTGTTAGTAATAGGATATGCGGCATGCCTGTATTCTGTGTGTGACTGTGGCTGTATCTGCATATGGAATGCTACGTTACAGTGTTAGTAATAGGATATGCGGCATGCCTGTATTCTGTGTGTGACTGCGGCTGTATCTGCATATGGAATGCTACGTTACAGTGTTAGTAATAGGATATGCGGCATGCCTGTATACTGTGTGTGACTGTGGCTGTATCTGCATATGGAATGCTACGTTACAGTGTTAGTAATAGGATATGCGGCATGCCTGTATTCTGTGTGTGACTGTGGCTGTATCTGTATACGGAATACTACGTTACACTGTCAGTAATAGGATATGCGGCATGCCTGTATACTGTGTATGACTGTGGCTGTATCTGTATACGGAATACTACGTTACACTGTCAGTAATAGGATATGCGGCATGCCTGTATACTGTGTATGACTGTGGCTGTATCTGCATATGAAATGCTACATTACAGTGTTAGTAATAGGATATGCGGCATGCCTGTATACTGTGTGTGACTGTGGCTGTATCTGCATACGGAATACTACGTTACACTGTCAGTAATAGGATATGCGGCATGCCTGTATACTGTGTGTGACTGCGGCTGTATCTGTATATGGAATACTACGTTACACTGTCAGTAATAGGATATGCGGCATGCCTGTATACTGTGTATGACTGTGGCTGTATCTGCATATGGAATGCTACGTTACAGTGTTAGTAATAGGATATGCGGCATGCCTGTATTCTGTGTATGACTGTGGCTGTATCTGCATATGGAATGCTACGTTACAGTGTTAGTAATAGGATATGCGGCATGCCTGTATTCTGTGTATGACTGTGGCTGTATCTGCATATGGAATGCTACGCTACAGTGTTAGTAATAGGATATGCGGCATGCCTGTATTCTGTGTGTGACTGTGGCCGTATCTGCATATGGAATGCTACGTTACAGTGTTAGTAATAGGATATGCGGCATTCCTGTATTCTGTGTGTGACTGTGGCTGTATCTGCATATGGAATGCTACGTTACAGTGTTAGCAATAGGATATGCGGCATGCCTGTATACTGTGTGTGACTGCGGCTGTATCTGTATACGGAATACTACGTTACACTGTCAGTAATAGGATATGCGGCATGCCTGTATACTGTGTATGACTGTGGCTGTATCTGCATATGGAATGCTACGTTACAGTGTTAGTAATAGGATATGCGGCATGCCTGTATTCTGTGTATGACTGTGGCTGTATCTGCATATGGAATGCTACGTTACAGTGTTAGTAATAGGATATGCGGCATGCCTATATTCTGTGTATGACTGTGGCTGTATCTGCATATGGAATGCTACGTTACAGTGTTAGTAATAGGATATGCGGCATGCCTATATTCTGTGTATGACTGTGGCTGTATCTGCATATGGAATGCTACGTTACACTGTCAGTAATAGGATATGCGGCATGCCTGTATACTGTGTATGACTGTGGCTGTATCTGCATATGAAATGCTACATTACAGTGTTAGTAATAGGATATGCGGCATGCCTGTATTCTGTGTGTGACTGCGGCTGTATCTGCATATGGAATGCTACGTTACAGTGTTAGTAATAGGATATGCGGCATGCCTGTATACTGTGTGTGACTGCGGCTGTATCAGTCATCCACACGCTTTATTAGGGGTAGTGCTACTGATGTGTCCGTTTTCATACACTTAAAATCTATAAAATCGATAATTCAACATTTATGTAACTAAATATTATTTGTAAAAAGTAAACATTTAAGCATTCGGGAAACAGTCAAAACCAAAACCTAGGGGGGGAGCCAGCGCTGCTCATATGAGCTGACAATCTGAATGAAGACGTCTCTTATGGTGGGTTATCACACAGGAAAGAGATGAGAGAATAATAATATATGAGCGGAGGCAGCCTGTCTGGGGCCTCACTAGGGGCTAGCGCCGTCACAACGTGAAGTCCCCCTGTGTGTGACCACCCCATGGAATAGGACAGAGGGGTCTATGTACAAAACATTGGAGAGACATAAAGTGGACGGAGGTAAAGTACCGGTCAGTCAGCTCCACTGACCGGCGTCATTGCCCCATATACAGCCACTCTTACCTGGCTGCCGCTGTGGGCTCCGAATCTCACACATGCACACTAGAGCCGGCCGGGAGGGGAGACGTGCACACTAGAGCCGGCCGGGAGGGGAGACACGTGCACACTAGAGCCGGCCGGGAGGGGAGACACGTGCACACTAGAGCCGGCCGGGAGGGGAGACACGTGCACACTAGAGCCGACCGGGAGGGGAGACACGTGCACACTAGAGCCGGCCGGGAGGGGAGACACGTGCACACTAGAGCCGGCCGGGAGGGGAGACACGTGCACACTAGAGCCGGCCGGGAGGGGAGACACGTGCACACTAGAGCCGGCAGGGAGGGGAGACACGTGCACACTAGAGCCGGCAGGGAGGGAAGACACGTGCACACCAGAGCCGGCCGGGAGGGGAGACACGTGCACACCAGAGCCGGCCGGGAGGGGAGACACGTGTACACTAGAGCCGGCCGGGAGGGGAGACACGTGCACACCAGAGCCGGCCGGGAGGGGAGACACGTGCACACTAGAGCCGGCCGGGAGGGGAGACACGTGCACACTAGAGCCGGCCGGGAGGGGAGACACGTGCACACTAGAGCCGGCCGGGAGGGGAGACACGTGCACACTAGAGCCGGCCGGGAGGGGAGACACGTGCACACTAGAGCCGGCCGGGAGGGGAGACACGTGCACACTAGAGCCGGCCGGGAGGGGAGACACGTGCACACTAGAGCCGACCGTGGTATAGAGGAGAAGCAGGAAGAGAATTATGATCAGTGCCAAGTAATATATTTACCCCAATGTACTAAGCCTTGAAGGGAGATAAAGTGGATAAAACTTTCAGGCAGTCCCCTGCAGCCACCGAATCTCCAACATCCCGGCCGCTTAGGTATATTTGTACTGGGTATGCCGTAGGTATACATGTACTGGTTATGTAAAAGATATATATGTACTGGGTATGCAATAGGTATATATGTACTGGGTGTGTAATAGGTATATTTGTACTGGGTATGTAATAGGTATATATGTACTCGGTATGCAATACGTATATATGTACTGGGTATGCAATAGGTATATTTGTACTGGTTATGCAATAGGTATATATGTACTGGGTATGCAATAGGTATATTTGTACTGGTTATGCAATAGGTATATATGTACTGGATATGCAATACGTATATATGTACTCGGTATGCAATACGTATATATGTACTCGGTATGCAATAGGTATATATGTACTGGTTATGCAATAGGTATATATGTACTGGATATGCAATACGTATATATGTACTGGTTATGCAATACGTATATATGTACTCGGTATGCAATACGTATATATGTACTCGGTATGCAATAGGTATATATGTACTGGTTATGCAATAGGTATATATGTACTGGATATGCAATACGTATATATGTACTCGGTATGTAATAGGTATATATGTACTCGGTATGCAATACGTATATTTGTACTGGTTATGCAATAGGTATATATGTACTGGATATGCAATACGTATATATGTACTCGGTATGCAATAGGTATATATGTACTCGGTATGCAGTAGGTATATATGTACTGAGTATGCAGTAGGTATATATGTACTCGGTATGCAATACGTATATATGTACTCGGTATGCAATACGTATATATGTACTGGGTATGCAATACGTATATTTGTACTGGGTATGTAATAGGTATATATGTACTGCGTATGCAATAGGTATATATGTACTGGGTATGCAATACGTATATATGTACTAATTATGCAATAGGTATATATGTACTGGTTATGCAATAGGTATATATGTACTGGGTATGTAATAGGTATATATGTACTGGGTATGTAATAGGTATATATGTACTGGGTATGCAATAGGGATATATATGTACTGGTTATGCAATAGGTATATATGTACTGGGTATGTAATAAGTATATATGTACTGGGTATGCAATAGGTATATATGTACTGGGTATGCAATAGGGATATATATGTACTGGTTATGTAGTAGGTATATATGTACTGGGTATGCAATAGGTATATATGTACTGGGTATGCAATAGGCATATATGTACTGGGTATGTAATAGGTATATATGTACTGGGTATGTAATAGGTATATATGTACTGGGTATGCAATAGGCATATATGTACTGGGTATGTAATAGGTATATATGTACTGGGTATGTAATAGGTATATATGTACTGGGTATGTAATAGGTATATATGTACTGGGTATGCAATAGGGATATATATGTACTGGTTATGTAGTAGGTATATATGTACTGGGTATGCAATAGGTATATATGTACTGGGTATGCAATAGGCATATATGTACTGGGTATGTAATAGGTATATATGTACTGGGTATGTAATAGGTATATATGTACTGGGTATGTAATAGGTATATATGTACTGGGTATGCAATAGGCATATATGTACTGGGTATGTAATAGGTATATATGTACTGGGTATGTAATAGGTATATATGTACTGGGTATGTAATAGGTATATATGTACTGGGTATGCAATAGGGATATATATGTACTGGTTATGTAGTAGGCATATATATGTACTGGGTATGTAATAGGTATATATGTACTGGGTATGTAATAGGTATATATGTACTGGGTATGTAATAGGTATATATGTACTGGGTATGTAATAGGTATATATGTACTGGGTATGCAATAGGGATATATATGTACTGGTTATGTAGTAGGTATATATGTACTGGTTATGTAGTAGGTATATATGTACTGGGTATGTAATAGGTATATATGTACTGGGTATGCAATAGGGATATATATGTACTGGTTATGTAGTAGGTATATATGTACTGGGTATGTAATAGGTATATATGTACTGGGTGTGTAATAGGTATATATGTACTGGGTATGTAATAGGTATATATGTACTGGGTATGCAATAGGGATATATATGTACTGGTTATGTAATAGGTATATATGTACTGGGTATGTAAAAGGGATATATGTACTCAAAGTAGGACTGCAGCAAAGAAGGCTAATAAGATATTAGCATGCATAAAACGGGGAATTGATACAAGGGATGAGTATAAATATATAAGGGGGCAATATACAGAGTTTGGGAGGGACCTGTTTTCTATAAGATCAGCACAGAGGACACGTGGTCACTCGTTTAGGTTAGAGGAGAGGAGTTTCCGCACATTGAGGAGAAAAGGTTTTTTCACAGTAAGGACAATACGTGTTTGGAATTCCCTGCCTGAGAGAGTAGTAACTGCGGACTCAGTCAACACCTTTAAGAATGGGTTAGATAAATTCCTATTGGATAAAGATATTCAGGGTTATGGTGCGTAGGCACGCATTATAGTTACTATAACTAGTCCTAACATAAAAATAACTAGTCCTATAATAAGACAGCATAGGAGACCACAAATAGGTTGAACTCGATGGACAATTGTCTTTTTTCAACCTTAGTTACTATGTTACTGGGTATGCAACAGGCATATATGCACTGGGCATGTAACAGGTATATATGTACTGGGTATGTAATAGGGTGTGTGTGTGTGTGTGTGTGCGCGTGCGTGCGTGTGTGTGTGTGTGTGTGTGTGTGTGTGTGTGTGTGTGTGTACTGGGTATATAGTAGGTATATATTTACTGGGTATGTAGTAGGTATATATGTACTGGGTATGTAATAGGTATATATGTACTGGGTATGCAAGAGGTATATATGCACTGAGTATGCAAGAGGTATATATGTACTGGGTATGTAATAGGTATATATGTACTGGGTATGCAATAGGCATATATGTACTGGGTATGCAATAGGCATATATGTACTGGGTATGCAAGAGGTATATATGCACTGAGTATGCAAGAGGTATATATGCACTGGGTATGCAACAGGTATATATGCACTGGGTATGCAACAGGTATATATGTACTGGGTATGTAATAGGTATATATGTACTGGGTATGCAATAGGTATATATGCACTGGGTATGCAACAGGTATATATGTACTGGGTATGCAACAGGTATATATGCACTGGGTATGCAACAGGTATATATGCACTGGGTATGCAACAGGTATATATGCACTGGGTATGCAACAGGTATATATGTACTGGGTATGTAATAGGTATATATGTACTGGGTATGCAGTAGGTATATATGCACTGGGTATGTAATAGGTATATATGTACTGGGTATGCAATAGGCATATATGTACTGGGTATGCAAGAGGTACATATGCACTGGGTATGCAAGAGGTATATATGTACTGGGTATGTAATAGGAGTGTGTGTGTGTGTGTGTGTGTGTGTGTGTGTGTGTGTGTGTGTGTGTGTGTGTGTGTGTGTGTGTGTGTGTGTGTGTGTGTGTGTGTACTGGGTACATAGTAGGTATATATTTACTGGGTATGTAGTAGGTATATATGTACTGGGTATGTAATAGGTATATATGTACTGGGTATGCAATAGGTATATATGTACTGGGTATGTAATAGGTGTGTGTGTGTGTGTGTGTGTGTGTGTGTGTGTGTGTGTGTGTGTGTGTGTGTGTGTGTGTACTGGGTACATAGTAGGTATATATTTACTGGGTATGTAGTAGGTATATATGTACTGGGTATGTAATAGGTATATATGTACTGGGTATGCAATAGGTATATATGTACTGGGTATGCAATAGTTATATATGTACTGGGTATGCAATAGGCATATATGTACTGGGTATGCAATAGGCATATATGTACTGGGTATGCAAGAGGTATATATGCACTGAGTATGCAAGAGGTATATATGCACTGGGTATGCAACAGGTATATATGCACTGGGTATGCAACAGGTATATATGCACTGGGTATGTAATAGGTATATATGTACTGGGTATGCAACAGGTATATATGCACTGGGTATGCAACAGGTATATATGCACTGGGTATGCAACAGGTATATATGTACTGGGTATGCAACAGGTATATATGTACTGGGTATGTAATAGGTATATATGTACTGGGTATGCAATAGGTATATATGCACTGGGTATGCAATAGGTATATATGTACTGGGTATGTAATAGGTATATGGATGTGTGTGTGTGTGTGTGTGTGTGTGTGTGTGTGTGTGTGTGTGTGTGTGTGTGTGTGTGTGTGTGTGTGTGTGTGTGTGTGTGTGTGTGTGTACTGGGTATATAGTAGGTATATATGTACTGGGTATGTAATAGGTGTGTATATGTACTGGGTATGCAATAGGCATATATGTACTGGGTATGCAGGAGGTACATATGCACTGAGTATGCAATAGGTATATATGCACTGGGTATGTAATAGGTATATATGTACTGGGTATGTAATAGGTATATATGCACTGGGTATGCAGTAGGTATATATGTACTGGCTATGCAACAGGTATATATGCACTGAGTATGCAATAGGTATATATGCACTGGGTATGTAATAGGTGTGTATATGTACTGGGTATGCAATAGGCATATATGTACTGGGTATATAGTAGGTATATATTAACTGGGTATGTAGTAGGTATATATGTACTGGGTATGTAATAGGTGTATATGTACTGGGTATGTAATAGGTATATATGTACTGGGTATGCAAGAGGTATATATGTACTGGGTATGCAAGAGGTATATATGCACTGAGTATGCAACAGGTATATATGCACTGAGCATGCAATAGGTATATATGTACTGGGTATGTAATCGGTATATATGTACTGGGTATGCAAAAGGCATATATGTACTGGGTATGCAAGAGGTATATATGCACTGAGTATGCAACAGGTATATATGCACTGAGTATGCAACAGGTATATATGCACTGAGCATGCAATAGGTATATATGTACTGGGGATGCAATAGGTATATATGTACTGGGTATGTAATAGGTATATATGTACTGGGTATGTAATAGGTATATGGATACGTGTGTGTGTGTGTGTGTGTGTGTGTGTGTGTGTGTGTGTGTGCTGGGTATATAGTAGGTATATATTTACTGGGTATGTAGTAGGTATATATGTACTGGGTATGTAGTAGGTATATATGTACTGGTTATGCAATAGGTATATATGTACTGGATATGCAATACGTATATATGTACTCGGTATGTAATAGGTATATATGTACTCGGTATGCAATACGTATATTTGTACTGGTTATGCAATAGGTATATATGTACTGGATATGCAATACGTATATATGTACTCGGTATGCAATAGGTATATATGTACTCGGTATGCAGTAGGTATATATGTACTGAGTATGCAGTAGGTATATATGTACTCGGTATGCAATACGTATATATGTACTCGGTATGCAATACGTATATATGTACTGGGTATGCAATACGTATATTTGTACTGGGTATGTAATAGGTATATATGTACTGCGTATGCAATAGGTATATATGTACTGGGTATGCAATACGTATATATGTACTAATTATGCAATAGGTATATATGTACTGGTTATGCAATAGGTATATATGTACTGGGTATGTAATAGGTATATATGTACTGGGTATGTAATAGGTATATATGTACTGGGTATGCAATAGGGATATATATGTACTGGTTATGCAATAGGTATATATGTACTGGGTATGTAATAAGTATATATGTACTGGGTATGCAATAGGTATATATGTACTGGGTATGCAATAGGGATATATATGTACTGGTTATGTAGTAGGTATATATGTACTGGGTATGCAATAGGTATATATGTACTGGGTATGCAATAGGCATATATGTACTGGGTATGTAATAGGTATATATGTACTGGGTATGTAATAGGTATATATGTACTGGGTATGCAATAGGCATATATGTACTGGGTATGTAATAGGTATATATGTACTGGGTATGTAATAGGTATATATGTACTGGGTATGTAATAGGTATATATGTACTGGGTATGCAATAGGGATATATATGTACTGGTTATGTAGTAGGTATATATGTACTGGGTATGCAATAGGTATATATGTACTGGGTATGCAATAGGCATATATGTACTGGGTATGTAATAGGTATATATGTACTGGGTATGTAATAGGTATATATGTACTGGGTATGTAATAGGTATATATGTACTGGGTATGCAATAGGCATATATGTACTGGGTATGTAATAGGTATATATGTACTGGGTATGTAATAGGTATATATGTACTGGGTATGTAATAGGTATATATGTACTGGGTATGCAATAGGGATATATATGTACTGGTTATGTAGTAGGCATATATATGTACTGGGTATGTAATAGGTATATATGTACTGGGTATGTAATAGGTATATATGTACTGGGTATGTAATAGGTATATATGTACTGGGTATGTAATAGGTATATATGTACTGGGTATGCAATAGGGATATATATGTACTGGTTATGTAGTAGGTATATATGTACTGGTTATGTAGTAGGTATATATGTACTGGGTATGTAATAGGTATATATGTACTGGGTATGCAATAGGGATATATATGTACTGGTTATGTAGTAGGTATATATGTACTGGGTATGTAATAGGTATATATGTACTGGGTATGTAATAGGTATATATGTACTGGGTATGCAATAGGGATATATATGTACTGGTTATGTAATAGGTATATATGTACTGGGTATGTAAAAGGGATATATGTACTCAAAGTAGGACTGCAGCAAAGAAGGCTAATAAGATATTAGCATGCATAAAACGGGGAATTGATACAAGGGATGAGTATAAATATATAAGGGGGCAATATACAGAGTTTGGGAGGGACCTGTTTTCTATAAGATCAGCACAGAGGACACGTGGTCACTCGTTTAGGTTAGAGGAGAGGAGTTTCCGCACATTGAGGAGAAAAGGTTTTTTCACAGTAAGGACAATACGTGTTTGGAATTCCCTGCCTGAGAGAGTAGTAACTGCGGACTCAGTCAACACCTTTAAGAATGGGTTAGATAAATTCCTATTGGATAAAGATATTCAGGGTTATGGTGCGTAGGCACGCATTATAGTTACTATAACTAGTCCTAACATAAAAATAACTAGTCCTATAATAAGACAGCATAGGAGACCACAAATAGGTTGAACTCGATGGACAATTGTCTTTTTTCAACCTTAGTTACTATGTTACTGGGTATGCAACAGGCATATATGCACTGGGCATGTAACAGGTATATATGTACTGGGTATGTAATAGGGTGTGTGTGTGTGTGTGTGTGCGTGCGTGCGTGTGCGTGTGCGTGTGTGTGTGTGTGTGTGTGTGTGTACTGGGTATATAGTAGGTATATATTTACTGGGTATGTAGTAGGTATATATGTACTGGGTATGTAATAGGTATATATGTACTGGGTATGCAAGAGGTATATATGCACTGAGTATGCAAGAGGTATATATGTACTGGGTATGTAATAGGTATATATGTACTGGGTATGCAATAGGCATATATGTACTGGGTATGCAATAGGCATATATGTACTGGGTATGCAAGAGGTATATATGCACTGAGTATGCAAGAGGTATATATGCACTGGGTATGCAACAGGTATATATGCACTGGGTATGCAACAGGTATATATGTACTGGGTATGTAATAGGTATATATGTACTGGGTATGCAATAGGTATATATGCACTGGGTATGCAACAGGTATATATGTACTGGGTATGCAACAGGTATATATGCACTGGGTATGCAACAGGTATATATGCACTGGGTATGCAACAGGTATATATGCACTGGGTATGCAACAGGTATATATGTACTGGGTATGTAATAGGTATATATGTACTGGGTATGCAGTAGGTATATATGCACTGGGTATGTAATAGGTATATATGTACTGGGTATGCAATAGGCATATATGTACTGGGTATGCAAGAGGTACATATGCACTGGGTATGCAAGAGGTATATATGTACTGGGTATGTAATAGGAGTGTGTGTGTGTGTGTGTGTGTGTGTGTGTGTGTGTGTGTGTGTGTGTGTGTGTGTGTGTGTGTGTGTGTGTGTGTGTGTGTGTGTGTGTGTGTACTGGGTACATAGTAGGTATATATTTACTGGGTATGTAGTAGGTATATATGTACTGGGTATGTAATAGGTATATATGTACTGGGTATGCAATAGGTATATATGTACTGGGTATGTAATAGGTGTGTGTGTGTGTGTGTGTGTGTGTGTGTGTGTGTGTGTGTGTGTGTGTGTACTGGGTACATAGTAGGTATATATTTACTGGGTATGTAGTAGGTATATATGTACTGGGTATGTAATAGGTATATATGTACTGGGTATGCAATAGGTATATATGTACTGGGTATGCAATAGTTATATATGTACTGGGTATGCAATAGGCATATATGTACTGGGTATGCAATAGGCATATATGTACTGGGTATGCAAGAGGTATATATGCACTGAGTATGCAAGAGGTATATATGCACTGGGTATGCAACAGGTATATATGCACTGGGTATGCAACAGGTATATATGCACTGGGTATGTAATAGGTATATATGTACTGGGTATGCAACAGGTATATATGCACTGGGTATGCAACAGGTATATATGCACTGGGTATGCAACAGGTATATATGTACTGGGTATGCAACAGGTATATATGTACTGGGTATGTAATAGGTATATATGTACTGGGTATGCAATAGGTATATATGCACTGGGTATGCAATAGGTATATATGTACTGGGTATGTAATAGGTATATGGATGTGTGTGTGTGTGTGTGTGTGTGTGTGTGTGTGTGTGTGTGTGTGTGTGTGTGTGTGTGTGTGTGTGTGTACTGGGTATATAGTAGGTATATATGTACTGGGTATGTAATAGGTGTGTATATGTACTGGGTATGCAATAGGCATATATGTACTGGGTATGCAGGAGGTACATATGCACTGAGTATGCAATAGGTATATATGCACTGGGTATGTAATAGGTATATATGTACTGGGTATGTAATAGGTATATATGCACTGGGTATGCAGTAGGTATATATGTACTGGCTATGCAACAGGTATATATGCACTGAGTATGCAATAGGTATATATGCACTGGGTATGTAATAGGTGTGTATATGTACTGGGTATGCAATAGGCATATATGTACTGGGTATATAGTAGGTATATATTAACTGGGTATGTAGTAGGTATATATGTACTGGGTATGTAATAGGTGTATATGTACTGGGTATGTAATAGGTATATATGTACTGGGTATGCAAGAGGTATATATGCACTGAGTATGCAACAGGTATATATGCACTGAGCATGCAATAGGTATATATGTACTGGGTATGTAATCGGTATATATGTACTGGGTATGCAAAAGGCATATATGTACTGGGTATGCAAGAGGTATATATGCACTGAGTATGCAACAGGTATATATGCACTGAGTATGCAACAGGTATATATGCACTGAGCATGCAATAGGTATATATGTACTGGGGATGCAATAGGTATATATGTACTGGGTATGTAATAGGTATATATGTACTGGGTATGTAATAGGTATATGGATACGTGTGTGTGTGTGTGTGTGTGTGTGTGTGTGTGTGTGTGTGTGCTGGGTATATAGTAGGTATATATTTACTGGGTATGTAGTAGGTATATATGTACTGGGTATGTAGTAGGTATATATGTACTGGGTATGTAATAGGTATGTATGTACTGGGTATGTAATAGGTATATATGTACTGGGTATGTAATAGGCATATATGTACTGGGTATGTAATAGGCATATATGTACTGGGTATGCAAGAGGCATATATGTACTGGGTATGCAACAGTTATATATGCACTGGGTATGCAGTAGGTATATATGTACTGAGTATGCATTAAGTACATATGTACTGGGTATGCAATAGGTATATATGTACTGGATATGTAATAGGTATATACAGTATGTAATAGGTGTATATGTACTGGGTATGCAATAGGTGTATATGTACTGGGTATGCAATAGGTGTATATGTACTGGGTATGCAATAGGTATATATGTCCTGGGAATGCAATAGGTATAAGTGTACTGGGTATGTAATCGGTATATATGTACTGGTTATGCAATAGGTATATGTGTACTGGGTATGTAACAGGTATATATGTACTGGTTATGTAGTAAGTATATATGTACTGGGTATGCAATAGGTATATATGTACTGGGTATGTAATAGGTATATGCAGTATGTACTGGGTATGTAGTAGGTATATATACTGGGTATGTAATAGGTATATATGTACTGGGTATGTAGTAGGTGTAGATATATATTGGTTATGTATTAGGTACATATGTACTGGTTATGTAGCAAGTATATATGTATTGGGCATGCAATAGGTATATATGTACTGGTTATGTAACGGGTATACATGTACTGGGTATGCAATAGGTATATATGTACTGGTTACGTAGTATGTATTGGTTATGTAGTAGGTATTTATGTACTAGTTATGTAGTAAGTATATACAGTATGTACTGGTATGTAGTAAGTATATATGTACTGGTTATGTAATAGATATACATGTACTGGGTATGTAATAGATACTGGGTAGGTAATAGGTATATATTTACTGGTTATGTAATAGGTATATATGTACTGGTTATGTAGTAGGTATATATGTACTGGACATGTAGTAGGTATATATGTACTAGACATGTAGGTATATATGTTCTGGGTATGTAATAGGTATATATGTACTGGGTATGTAATAGGTATATATATGTACTGGGTATGTAGTAGGTATATATGTTATGGGTATGCAATAGGTACATATGTACTGGGAATGCAATAGGAATATGAGTAATGGGAATGCAATAGGTATGTGTGTACTGGGTATGTAACAGGTAAATATGTTCTGGTTATGTAATAGGTATATACAGTATGTACTGGGTATGTAGTAGGTATATATACTGGGTATGTAATAGGTATATATGTACTGAGTATGTAGTAGGTATATATGTACTGGGCATGCAATAGGTATATATGTACTGGGTACGCAATAGGTATATATGTACTGGTTACATAGTAGGTATATACAGTATGTATTAGTTATGTAGTAGGTATTTATGTACTAGTTATGTAGTAAGTATTTACAGTATGTACTGGTATGTAGTAAGTATATATGTACTGGTTATGTAATAGATATACAGGTACTGGTTATGTAATAGATATATATATATATATATATATATATAAATATATATATATATATATATATATATATACACACAGGTTGAGTATCCCTTATCCAAAAATCTAAATCCCACATTTTTGGGTTCCCTACTGAGATAATGATATATATTATATATTACGTGTATATATAGATATATTACAGGTTGAGTATCCCTTATCCAAAATGCTTGGGACCAGAAGTATTTTGGATATGGGATTTTTCCGTATTTTGGAATAATTGCATACCATAATGAGATAACATGGTGATGGGACCTAAGTCTAAGCACAGAATGCATTTATGTTACATATACACCTTATACACACAGCCTGAAGGTCATTTTAGCCAATATTTTTCATAACTTTCTGCATTAAACAAAGTGTGTGAACATTCACACAATTCATTTATGTTTCATATACACCTTATACACATTGCCTGAAGGTCATTTAATACAATATTTTTAATAACTCTGTGCATTAAACAAAGTTTGTGTATAGTGAGCCATCAGAAAACAAAGGTTTCACTATCTCACACTCATTTAAAAAAGTCCGTATTTCGGAATATTCCGTATTTCGGAATATTTGGATATGGGATACTCAACCTGTATATAGATACAGGTTGAGTCTCCCTTATCCAAAATGCTTGGGACCAGAGGTATTTTGGATATGGGATTTTTCCGTATTTTGGAATAATTGCATACCATAATGAGATATCATGGTGATGGGACCTAAATCTAAGCACAGAATGCATTTATGTTTCATATACACCTTATACACACAGCCTGAAGGTCATGTTAGCCAATATGTTTTATAACTTTGTGCATTAAACAAAGTGTGTGTACATTCACACAATTCATTTATGTTTCATATACACCTTATACACACAGCCTGAAGGTCATTTAATACAATATTTTTAATAACTTTGTGTATTAAACAAAGTTTGTATACATTGAGCCATCAGAAAACAAAGGTTTCACTATCTCGCTCTCACTCAAAAAAGTCCGTATTTCGGAATATTCCGTATTTCGGAATATTTGGATATGGGATACTCAACCTGTATATCATTTAATATACATATATATGTGTCATTATCTCAGTAGGGGAACCAACAATGTGTGATTTTGAATAAGGGATACTCAACCTGTATATATATATATATATATATATATATACACACATACACACATATGTACTGGGTATGTAATAGGTATATATATGTACTGGATAGGTAATAGGTATATAATTACTGGTTATGTAATAGGTATATATGTACTGGTTATGTAGTAGGTATATATGTACTGGACATTTAGTAAGAATATATGTACTGGACATGTAGGTATATATGTTCTGGGTATGTAAAAGGTATATATGTAATAGGTATATATATATATGTACTGGGTATGTAGTAGATATATATCTAAACTGGGTATGCAATAGGTATATATGTACTGGGTATGCAACAGGCATATATGTACTGGGTATGTAATAGGTATATATGTACTGGGTATGTAATAGGTATATATGTAATAGGTATATATATATGTACTGAGTATGTAGTAGATATATATCTAAACTGGGTATGCAATAGGTATATATGTACTGGGTATGTAATAGGTATATATGTACTGGGTATGTAATAGGTATATATGTACTGGGTATGCAACAGGCATATATGTACTGGGTATGAAACATGCATATATGCACTGGGTATGCAGTAGGTATATATGTACTGAGTATGCAATAGGTATATATGTACTGGGTATGCAAAAGGTATATATGTACTGGTTATGTAATAGGTATATATGTACTGGGTATGCAATAGGTATATATGTAGTGGGTATGCAATAGGTATATATGTACTGGGTATGCAATAGGTATATATGTACTGGGTATGTAATAGGTATATGCAGTAGGTACTGGGTATGTAGTAGGTATATATACTGGGTATGTAGTAGGTATATATGTACTGGTTATGTAGTAAGTATATATGTACTGGGTATGCAATAGGTATATATGTACTGGGTATGTAGTAGGTATATATACTGGGTATGTAGTAGGTATATATGTACTGGTTATGTAGTAAGTATATATGTACTGGGTATGCAATAGGTATATATGTACTGGGTATGTAGTAGGTATATATGTACTGGTTATGTAGTAAGTATATATGTACTGGGTATGCAATAGGGATATATATGTACTGGGTATGCAATAGGTATATATGTACTGGGTATGTAATAGGTATATATGTACTGGGTATGCAATAGGTATATATGTAGTGGGTATGCAATAGGTATATATGTACTGGGTATGCAATAGGTATATATGTACTGGGTATGTAATAGGTATATGCAGTATGTACTGGGTATGTAGTAGGTATATATACTGGGTATGTAGTAGGTATATATGTACTGGTTATGTAGTAAGTATATATGTACTGGGTATGCAATAGGTATATATGTACTGGGTATGTAGTAGGTATATATGTACTGGTTATGTAGTAAGTATATATGTACTGGGTATGCAATAGGTATATATGTACTGGGTATGTAGTAGGTATATATGTAGTGGGTATGCAATAGGTATATATGTACTGGGTATGCAATAGGTATATATGTACTGGGTATGTAGTAGGTATATATGTACTGGTTATGTAGTAAGTATATATGTACTGGGTATGCAATAGGGATATATATGTACTGGGTATGCAATAGGTATATATGTACTGGGTATGTAGTAGGTATATATGTACTGGGTATGCAATAGGTATATATGTAGTGGGTATGCAATAGGTATATATGTAGTGGGTATGCAATAGGTATATATGTACTGGGTATGTAATAGGTATATGCAGTATGTACTGGGTATGTAGTAGGTATATATACTGGGTATGTAATAGGTATATATGTACTGGTTATGTAGTAGGTATATATGTACTGGTTATGTAGTAAGTATATATGTACTGGGTATGCAATAGGTATATATGTACTGGGTATGTAGTAGGTATATATGTACTGGACATGTAGGTATATAAGTTCTGGGTATGTAATAGGTATATATGTAATAGGTATATATATATATGTACTGGGTATGTAGTAGATATATATATGTACTGGGTATGCAATAGGTATATATGTACTGGGTATGCAACATGCATATATGCACTGGGTATGCAGTAGGTATATATGTACTGAGTATGTAATAGGTATATATGTACTGGGTATGCAATAGGTATATATGTACTGGGTATGCAATAGGTATATATGTACTGGGTATGCAAAAGGTATATATGTACTGGGTATGCAATAGGTATATATGTACTGGGTATGTAATAGGTATATATGTGCTGGGTATGCAATAGGAATATATGTAGTGGGTATGCAATAGGTATATATGTACTGGGTATGCAATAGGTATATATGTACTGGGTATGAAATAGGTATATATGTACTGGGTATGTAATAGGTATATGCAGTATGTACTGGGTATGTAGTAGGTATATATACTGGGTATGTAGTAGGTATATATGTACTGGTTATGTAGTAAGTATATATGTACTGGGTATGCAATAGGTATATATGTACTGGGTATGTAGTAGGTATATATGTACTGGGTATGTAGTAGGTATATATGTACTGGGTATGTAGTAGATATATATCTAAACTGGATATGCAATAGGTATATATGTACTGGGTATGCAACAGGCATATATGTACTGGGTATGCAGTAGGTATATATGTACTGAGTATGCAGTAGGTATATATGTACTGGGTATGCAATAGGTATATATGTACTGGGTATGCAATAGGTAAATATGTACTGGGTATGCAATAGGTATATATGTACTGGGTATGCAGTAGGTATATATGACCTGGGTATGCAGTAGGTATATATGTACTGGGTATAAAAAAGGTATATATGTACTGGGTATGTAATAGGTATATGCAGTATGTACTGGGTATGTAGTAGGTATATATAATGGGTATGTAATAGGTATATATATACTGGGTATATAGTAGAAATATACACTGCTCAAAAAAATAAAGGGAACACTAAAATAACACATCCTAGATCTGAATGAATGAAATATTCTTATTAAATACTTTGTTCTTTACATAGTTGAATGTGCCGACAACAAAATCACACAAAAATGATCAATGGAAATCAAATTTATTAACCCATGGAGGTCTGGATTTGGAGTCACCCTCAATATTAAAGTGGAAAAACACACTACAGGCTGATCCAACTTTGATGTAATGTCCTTAAAACAAGTCAAAATGAGGCTCAGTAGTGTGTGTGGCCTCCACGTGCCTGTATGACCTCCCTACAGCCCACACAAGTGGCTCAGGTAGTGCAGCTCATCCAGGATGGCCCATCAATGCGAGCTGTGGCAAGAAGGTTTGCTGTGTCTGTCAGCGTAGTGTCCAGAGCATGGAGGCGCTACCAGGAGACAGGCCAGTACATCAGGAGACGTGGAGGAGGCCGTAAGGAGGGCAACAACCCAGCAGCAGGACCGCTACCTCCGCCTTTGTGCAAGGAGGAACAGGAGGAGTACTGCCAGAGCCCTGCAAAATGACCTCCAGCAAGCCACAAATGTGCATGTGTCTACTCAAACGATCAGAAACAGACTCCATGAGGGTGGTATGAGGGCCCAACGTCCACAGGTGGGGGTTGTGCTTACAGCCCAACACCGTGCAGGACATTTAGCATTTGCCAGAGAACACCAAGATTGGCAAATTCGCCACTGGCGCCCTGTGCTCTTCACAGATGAAAGCAGGTTCTGACTGAGTATATGTGACAGACGTGACAGAGTCTGGAGACACCAAGGAGAACATTCTGCTGCCTGCAACATCCTCCAGCATGACCGGTTTGGCAATGGGTCAGTAATGGTGTGGGTGGCATTTCTTTGGGGGGCAGCACAGCCCTCCATGTGCTCGCCAGAGGTAGCCTGACTGCCATTAGGTACCGAGATGAGACCCCTTGTGAGACCATATGCTGGTGCGGATGGCCCTGGGGTCCTCCTAATGCAAGACAATGCTAGACCTCATGTGGCTGGAGTGTGTCAGCAGTTCCTGCAAGACGAAGGCATTGATGCTATGGACTTACCCGCCCGTTCCCCAGACCTGAATCCAATTGAGCACATCTGGGACATCATGTCTCGCTCCATCCACCAACGCCACGTTGCACCACAGACTGTCCAGGAGTTGGCGGGATGCTTTAGTCCAGGTCTGGGAGGAGATCCCTCAGGAGACCATCCGCCACCTCATCAAGGAGCATGCCCAGGCGTTGTAGGGAGGTCATACAGGCACGTGGAGGCCACACACACTACTGAGCCTCATTTTGACTTGTTTTAAGGACATTACATCAAAGTTGGATCAGCCTGTAGTGTGTTTTTCCACTTTAATTTTGAGGGTGACTCCAAATCCAGACATCCATGGGTTAATCAATTTGATTTCCATTGATAATTTTTGTGTGATTTTGTTGTCAGCACATTCAACTATGTAAAGAACAAAGTATTTAATAAGAATATTTCATTCATTCAGATCTACGATGTGTTATTGTAGTGTTCCCTTTATTTTTTTGAGCAGTGTATATATGTACTGGGTATGTAATAGGTATATATTTACTGGGTATGAAATAGCTATATATGTAATGGGTATGTAGTAGGTATATATGTACTGGGTATGCAGTAGGTATATGTGTACTGATTATGTAATGGGTATATTAATGTACTGGGTATGCAATAGGTATATATGTACTGGGTACGTAGTAGGTATACATGTACTGGTTACGTAGTAGGTATATATGTATTGGTTATGTAGTAGGTATTTATGTACTAGTTATGTAGTACGTATATACAGTATGTACTGGTATGTAGTAAGTATATATGTACTGGGTATTTAATAGGTATATATGTACTGGGTATGTAGTAGGTATATATATGTACTGGGTATACAATGGGTATATATGTACTGGGTATGCAATAGGTATATATGTACTGGGTATGTAGTAGGTATATATGTACTGGTTATGTAGTAAGTATATATGTACTGGGTATGCAATAGGTATATAAGTACTGGGTATGTAGTAGGTATATATGTACTGGGTATGTAGTAAGTATATAAGTATATATGTACTGGGTATGTAATACGTACGTATATATGTACTGGGTATGTAGTAGATATATATCTAAACTGGGTATGCAATAGGTATATATGTACTGGGTATGCAACAGGCATATATGTACTGGGTATGCAACATGCATATATGCACTGAGTATGCAGTAGGTATATATATACTGAGTATGCAGTAGGTATATATGTACTGAGTATGCAGTAGGTATATATGTACTGGGTATGCAATAGGTATATATGTACTGGGTATGCAATAGGTATATATGTACTTGGTATGCAATAGGTATATATGTACTGGGTATGCAATAGGTATATATGTACTGGGTATGCAATAGGTATATATGTACTGGGTATGCAATAGGTATCTATGTAGTGGGTATGCAATAGGTATATATGTACTGGGTATGAAATAGGTATATATGTACTGGGTATGTAATAGGTATATGCAGTATGTACAGGGTATGTAGTAGGTATATATACTGGGTATGTAATAGGTATATATGTACTGGGTATATAGTAGAAATAATAAGAATTTACTTACCGATAATTCTATTTCTCATAGTCCGTAGTGGATGCTGGGGACTCCGTAAGGACATGGGGAATAGCGGCTCCGCAGGAGACTGGGCACATCTAAAGAAAGCTTTAGGACTATCTGGTGTGCACTGGCTCCTCCCCCTATGACCCTCCTCCAAGCCTCAGTTAGGATACTGTGCCCGGACGAGCGTACACAATAAGGAAGGATTTTGAATCCCGGGTAAGACTCATACCAGCCACACCAATCACACCGTATAACCTGTGATCTGAACCCAGTTAACAGCATGATAATAGAGGAGCCTCTGAAAGATGGCTCACAACAATAATAACCCGATTTTTGTAACAATAACTATGTACAAGTATTGCAGACAATCCGCACTTGGGATGGGCGCCCAGCATCCACTACGGACTATGAGAAATAGAATTATCGGTAAGTAAATTCTTATTTTCGTCCTAAGTGGATGCTGGGGACTCCGTAAGGACCATGGGGATTATACCAAAAGCTCCCAAACGGGCGGGAGAGTGCGGATGACTCTGCAGCACCAAATGAGAGAACTCCAGGTCCTCCTCAGCCAGGATATCAATTTTGTTGAATGTTACAAACGTATTTGCCCCTGACCAAGTAGCTGCTCGGCAAAGTTGTAAAGCCGAGACCCCTCGGGCAGCCGCCCAAGATGAGCCCACCTTCCTTGTGGAGTGGGCATTTACAGATTTTTGGCTGTGGCAGGCCTGCCACAGAATGTGCAAGCTGAATTGTACTACAAATCCAACGAGCAATAGTCTGCTTAGAAGCAGGAGCACCCAGCTTGTTGGGTGCATACAGGATAAACAGCGAGTCAGATTTCCTGACTCCAGCCGTCCTGGAAACATATATTTTCAGGGCACTGACAACGTCTAGCAACTTGGAGGCCTCCAAGTCCCTAGTAGCCGCAGGTACCACAATAGGCTGGTTCAGGTGAAACGCTGAAACCACCTTGGGGAGAAACTGAGGACGAGTCCTCAATTCCGCCCTGTCCGAATGGAAAATCAGATAAGGGCTTTTTCAGGATAAAGCCGCCAATTCTGACACGCGCCTGGCCCAGGCCAGGGCCAACAGCATGACCACTTTTCATGTGAGATATTTTAACTCCACAGATTTAAGTAGTTCAAACCAATGTGACTTTTGGAACCCAAAACTACATTGAGATCCCAAAGTGCCACTGGAGGCACAAAAGGAGGCTGTATATACAGTACCCCTTTTACAAACGTCTGAACTTCAGGGACTGAAGCTAGTTCTTTCTGGAAGAAAATTGACAGGGCCGAAATTGAACCTTAATGGACCCCAATTTCAGGCCCATAGACACTCCTGTTTGCAGGAAATGTAGGAATCGACCCAGTTGAATTTCCTCCGTCGGGCCTTACTGGCCTCGCACCACGCAACATATTTTCGCCAATTGCGGTGATAATGTTTTTGCGGTTACATCCTTCCTGGCTTTGATCAGGATAGGGATGACTTCATCCGGAATGCCTTTTTTCCTTCAGGATCCGGCATTCAACCGCCTTGCCGTCAAACGCAGCCGTGGTAAGTCTTGGAACAGACAGGGTCCTTGCTGGAGCAGGTCCCTTCTTAGAGGTAGAGGCCACGGATCCTCCGTGAGCATCTCTTGAAGTTCCGGTTACCAAGTCCTTCTTGGCCAATCCGGAACCACGAATATAGTGCTTACTCCTCTCCATCTTATCAATCTCAGTACCTTGGGTATGAGAGGCAGAGGAGGGAACACATACCCTGACTGGTACACCCACGGTGTTACCAGAGCGTCTACAGCTTATTGCCTGAGGGTCCCTGGACCTGGCGCAATACCTGTCGAGTTTTTAATCATGTGGAAGACTTCTGGGTGAAGTCCCCACTCTCCCGGGTGGAGGTCGTGCTGAGGAAGTCTGCTTCCCAGTTGTCCACTCCCGGAATGAATACTGCTGACAGTGCTATCACATGATTTTCCGCCCAGCGAAGAATCCTTGCAGCTTCTGCCATTGTCCTGCTTCTTGTGCCACCCTGTCTGTTTACGTGGGTGACTGCCGTGATGTTGTCCGACTGGATCAACACCGGCTGACCTTGAAGCAGAGGTCTTGCTAAGCTTAGAGCATTGTAAATGTCCCTTAGCTTCAGGATATTTATGTGAAGTGATGTCTCCGGCTTGACCATAAGCCCTGGATATTCCTTCCCTGTGTGACTGCTCCCCAGCCTCGCAGGCTGGCATCCGTGGTCACCAGGACCCCGTCCTGAATGCCTAATCTGCGGCCCTCTAGAAGATGAGCACTCTGCAACCACCACAGGAGGGACACCCTTGTCCTTGGTGACAGGGTTATCCGCTGATGCATCTGAAGATGCGACCCGGACCATTTGTCCAGCAGGTCCCACTGGAAAGTTCTTGCGTGGAATCTGCCGAATGGGATTGCTTCGTAGGAAGCCACCATTTTACCCAGAACCCTTGTGCATTGATGCACTGAGACTTGGCTCGGTTTTAGGAGGTTCCTGACTAGCTCGGATAACTCCCTGGCTTTCTCCTCCGGGAGAAACACCTTTTTCTGGACTGTGTCCAGGATCATCCCTAGGAACAGAAGACACGTCGTCGGAACCAGGTGCGATTTTGGAATATTGAGAATCCAATCGTGCTGCCGCAACACTACCTGAGATAGTGCTACACCGACCTCCAACTGTTCCCTGGATCTTACCCTTATCAGGGAATTGTCCAAGTAAGGGATAACTAAAATTCACTTCCTTCGAAGGAATATCATCATTTCGGCCATTACCTTGGTAAAGACCCGGGGTGCCGTGGACCATCCATACGGCAGCGTCTGAACTGATAGTGACAGTTCTGTACCATAAACCTGAGGTACCCTTGGTGAGAAGGGTAAATTTTGACATGAAGGTAAGCATCCTTGATGTCCCGAGACATCATGTAGTCCCCTTCTTCCAGGTTCGCAATCACTGCTCTGAGTGACTCAATCTTGAATTTGAACCTCTGTATGTAAGTGTTCAAAGATTTTAGATTTAGAATCGGTTTCACCGAGCCGTCCGGCTTCGGTACCACAACAGTGTGGAATAATACCCCGTTCCCTGTTGCAGGAGGGGTATCTTGATTATCACCTGCTGGGAATACAGCTTGTGAATGGCTTCCAAAACTGTCTCCCTGTCAGAAGGAGACATCGGTAAAGCCGACTTTAGGAAACGGCGAGGGGGAGACGTCTCGAATTCTAATTTGTACCCCTGAGATATCACCTGAAGGATCCAGGGGTCTACTTGCGAGTGAGCCCACTGCGCGCTGAAATTCATTGAGACGGGCCCCCCACCGTGCCTGATTCTGCTTGTAAAGCCCCAGCGTATACTGAGGGCTTGGCAGAGGCGGGAGAGGGTTTCTGTTCCTGGGAACTGGCTGATTTCTGCAGCCTTTTTCCTCTCCCTCTGTCACGGGGCAGAAATGAGGAACCTTTTGCCCGCTTGTCCACGAAAAGACTGCGCCTGATAATACGGCGTCTTCTCATGTTGAGAGGCGACCTGGGGTACAAACGTGGAATTCCCAGCTGTTGCCGTGGCCACCAGGTCTGAAAGACCGACCCCAAATAACTCCTCCCCTTAATAAAGCAATACTTCCAAATGCCGTTTGGAATACGCATCACCTGACCACTGACGTGTCCATAACCCTCTACTGGTAGAAATGGACAACGCGCTTAGACTTGATGCCAGTCGGCAAATATTCCGCTGTGCATCACGCATATATAGAAATGCATCTTTTAAATGCTCTATAGGCAAAAATATACTGTCCCTATCTAGGGTATCAATATTTTCAGTCAGGGAATCCGACCACACCAACCCAGCACTGCACATCCAGGCTGAGGCGATTGCTGGTCGCAGTATAACACCAGTATGTGTGTGAATACCTTTTAGGATACCCTCCTGCTTTCTATCAGCAGGATCCTTAAGGGCGGCCATCTCAGGCGAAGGTAGAGCTCTTACAAGCGTGTGAGCGCTTTATCCACCCTAGGGGGTGTTTCCCAACGCACCCTAACCTCTGGCGGGAAAGGATATAATGCCAATAACATTTTAGAAATTATCAGTTGTTATCGGGGGAAAACCACGCATCATCACACACCTCATTTAATTTCTCAGATTCAGGAAAACTACAGGTAGTTTTTCCTCACCGAACATAATACCCCTTTTTGGTGGTACTCGTATTATCAGAAATGTGTAAAACATTTTTCATTGCCTCAATCATGTAACGTGTGGCCCTACTGGAAGTCACATTCGTCTCTTCACCGTCGACACTGGAGTCAGTATCCGTGTCGGCGTCTATATCTGCCATCTGAGGTAACGGGCGCTTTAGAGCCCCTGACGGCCTATGAGACGTCTGGACAGGCACAAGCTGAGTAGCCGGCTGTCTCATGTCAATCACTGTCTTTTATACAGAGCTGACACTGTCACGTAATTCCTTCCAACAGTTCATCCACTCAGGTGTCGACCCCCTAGGGGGTGACATCACTATTACAGGCAATCTGCTCCGTCTCCACATCATTTTTCTCCTCATACATGTCGACACAAAAGTACCGACATACAGCACACACACAGGGAATGCTCTGATAGAGGACAGGACCCCACTAGCCCTTTGGGGAGACAGAGGGAGAGTTTGCCAGCACACACCAGAGCGCTATAATTATACAGGGATAACCTTATATAAGTGTTTTTCCCCTTATAGCTGCTGTATAGTTAATACTGCGCCTAATTTGTGCCCCCTCTCTTTTTTAACCCTTTCTGTAGTGTAGTGACTGCAGGGGAGAGCCAGGGAGCTTCCCTCCAACGGAGCTGTGAGGGAAAATGGCGCCAGTGTGCTGAGGAGATAGGCTCCGCCCCCTTATCGGCGGCCTTATCTCCCGTTTTTCTATGTATTCTGGCAGGGGTTAAATGCATCCATATAGCCCAGGAGCTATATGTGATGCATTTTTTGCCATCCAAGGTGTTTTTATTGCGTCTCAGGGCGCCCCCCCCCAGCGCCCTGCACCCTCAGTGACCTCAGTGTGAAGTGTGCTGAGAGCAATGGCGCACAGCTGCAGTGCTGTGCGCTACCTTGTTGAAGACAGGACGTCTTCTGCCTTCTGGCTCTCTAAGGGGTCCGGCGGCGCGGCTCTGGGACCCATCCAAGCTGGGCCTGTGATCGTCCCTCTGGAGCTAATGTCCAGTAGCCTAAGAAGCCCAATCCACTCTGCACGCAGGTGAGTTCGCTTCTTCTCCCCTTAGTCCCTCGATGCAGTGAGCCTGTTGCCAGCAGGTCTCACTGAAAATAAAAAACCTAAACTAAAACTTTCACTAAGAAGCTCAGGAGAGCCCCTAGTGTGCACCCTTCTCGTTCGGGCACAGAGATCTAACTGAGGCTTGGAGGAGGGTCATAGGGGGAGGAGCCAGTGCACACCAGATAGTCCTAAAGCTTTCTTTAGATGTGCCCAGTCTCCTGCGGAGCCGCTATTCCCCATGGTCCTTACGGAGTCCCCAGCATCCACTTAGGACGTTAGAGAAAATAAGATTTTACTCACCGGTAAATCTATTTCTCGTAGTCCGTAGTGGATGCTGGGAACTCCGAAAGGACCATGGGGAATAGCGGGCTCCGAAGGAGGCTGGGCACTCTAGAAAGATTTATGACTACCTGGTGTGCACTGGCTCCTCCCACTATGACCCTCCTCCAAGCCTCAGTTAGGACACTGTGCCCGGACGAGCTGACATAATAAGGAAGGATTTTGAATCCCGGGTAAGACTCATACCAGCTACACCAATCACACCGTATAACTCGTGATACTATATCCAGTTTGACAGTATGAAAACAACTGAGCCTCTCAACAGATGGCTCAACAATAACCCTTTAGTTAGCAATAACTATTTACAAGTATTGCAGACAATCCGCACTTGGGATGGGCACCCAGCATCCACTACGGACTACGAGAAATAGATTTACCGGTGAGTAAAATCTTATTTTCTCTGACGTCCTAGTGGATGCTGGGAACTCCGAAAGGACCATGGGGATTATACCAAAGCTCCCAAACGGACGGGAGAGTGCGGATGACTCTGCAGCACCGAATGAGAGAACTCAAGGTCCTCCTCAGCCAGGGTATCAAATTTGTAGAATTTTGCAAACGTGTTTGCCCCTGACCAAGTAACAGCTCGGCAAAATTGTAAAGCCGAGACCCCTCGGGCAGCCGCCCAAGATGAGCCCACCTTCCCTGTGGAATGGGCTTTCACTGATTTAAGATGCGGCAGTCCAGCCGCAGAATGCGCCTGCTGAATCGTGTCACAGATCCAGCGAGCGATAGTCTGCTTAGAAGCAGGACCACCCAACCTGTTGGGTGCATACAGGATAAATAGCGAGTCAATTTTCTTGACTCTAGCCGTCCTGGAAACATAATTTTTCAAGGCCCTGACTACGTCCAGTAACTTGGAATCCTCCAAGTCCCTAGTAGCCGCAGGCACCACAATAGGTTGGTTCAAGTGAAAAACTGATACCACCTTAGGGAGAAACTGGGGACGAGTCCTCAATTCTGCCCTATCCATATGGAAAATCAGATAAGGACTTTTATATAACAAAGCCGCCAATTCTGATACACGCCTGGCCGAAGCCAAGGCCAATAACATGACCACTTTCCGCGTGAGATATTTTAGATCCACGGTTTTTAGTGGTTCAAACCAATGTGATTTTAAGAAACTCAACACCACGTTGAGATCCCAAGGTGCCACTGGAGGCACAACCGGGGGCTGAATATGCAGCACTCCTTTCACAATGTCTGAACTTCAGGTACTGAAGCTAATTTTTTCTGGAAGAAAATCGACAGAGCCGAGATCTGTATCTTAATGGAGCCTAATTTTAGGCCCATAGACACTCCTGCTTGTAGGAAATGCAGAAATCGACCTAGTTGAAATTCCTCTGTTGGGGCCTTTTGTGGCCTCACACCAAGCAACATATTTCCGCCATATGCGGTGATAATGTTTTGCAGTTACATCTTTCCTGGCTTGAATCAGCGTAGGAATGACTTCCTCCGGAATGCCCTTTTCCTTTAGGATCCGGCGTTCAACCGCCATGCCATCAAAACGTAGCCGCTGTAAGTCTTGGAACAGACAGGGCCCCTGCTGCAGCAGGTCCTGTCTGAGCGGCAGAGGCCATGGGTCCTCTGATATAATTTCTTGAAGTTCTGGGTACCAGGCTCTTCTTGGCCAATCCGGAACCACGAGTATCGTTCTTACTCCTCGCCTTCTTATTATTCTCAGTACCTTTGGTATGAGAGGCAGAGGGGGGAACACATAAACCGACTGGTACACCCACGGTGTTACCAGAGCGTCCACAGCTATCGCCTGAAGGTCCCTTGACCTGGCGCAATATCTTTTATAGCTTTTTGTTGAGGCGGGACGCCTTCATGTCCACCTGTGGCCTTTCCCAATGGTGTACAATCCTTTGGAAGACTTCTGGATGAAGTCCCCACTCTCTCGGGTGGAAGTCGTGTCTGCTGAGAAGATCTGCTTCCCAGTTGTCCACTCCGGGAATGAACACTGCTGACAGTGCTAACACATGATTTTCCGCCCATCTGAGAATCCTTGTGGCTTCTGCCATCGCCATCCTGCTTCTTGTGCCGCCCTGTTGGTTTACATGGGCGACTGCCGTGATGTTGTCTGATTGGATCAGGACCGGCCGGTTTTAAAGCAGAGGCCTTGCCTGACTCAGGGCATTGTAAATGTCCCTCAGTTCCAGAATATTTATGTAGGGAAGTCACCTGACTTGACCAAAGTCCCTGGAAGCTTCTTCCCTGTGTGACTGCCCCCCAGCCTCAAAGGCTGGCATCCATGGTCACTAGGACCTAGTCCTGTATGTCGAACCTGCGGCCCTCTTGAAGATGGGCACTCTGCAGCCACTACAGTAGAGATACCCTGGTCCTTGGAGACAGGGTTATCAGCCGATGCATCTGAAGATGTGATCCGGACCACTTGTCTAACAGGTCCCCCTGAAAAGTTCTTGCATGGAACCTGCCGAATGGGATTGCTTCGTAGGAAGCTATCATTTTTCCCAGGACTCGCGTGCAATGATGCACCGATAACTGTTTTGGCTTCAGGAGGTCTCTGACTAGAGATGACAGCTCCTTAGCTTTCTCCTCCGGGAGAAACACTTATTTCTGGTCTGTGTCCAGAACCATCCCCAGGAACAGTAGACGTGTCGTAGGAAACAGCTGTGTCTTTGGACTGTTTAGAATCCAACCGTGCTGTTGTAGCACTTTCCAAAATAGTGCTACCCCGACTAGCAACTGCTCCTTGGACCTCGCCCTTATAAGGAGATTGTCCAAGTACGGGATCCTTAAAAACTCCCCTTTTTCGAAGGAATATCATCATTCCGGCCATTACCTTGGTAACACCCTCGGTGCCATGTACAGTCCAAACGGCAGAGTCTGGACTTGGTAATGGTAATCCTGTACCACAAATCTGAGGTACTCCTGGCGAGGATAGTAAATGGGGACATGCAGGTAAGCATCCTTGATGTCCCGGGATACCATGTAATCCCCCTCGTCCAGGCTTGCAATAACCGCCCTGAGCGATTCCATCTTGAACTTGAATTTTTTTTATGTATGTGTTCAAGGATTTTAAATATAAAAAAGGGTCACACCTAACCATGCGGTTTCGGTACCCCAAACCGTGTGGAATAGTAACCCCGTCCTTGTTGAAGTAGGGGCACCTTAAGTATTACCTGCTGGGAATACAGCTTATTAATTGCCTCTAGCACAGCCTCCCTGCCTGAGGGAGTTGTCGGCAAGGCATATTTGAGGAAACGGCAGGGGGAAGACATCTCGAATTCCAGCTTGTACCCCTGAAATACTACTTGAATGAAACAGGGATCCACCTGTGAGCGAGCCCACTGATCGCTGAAATTTTTGAGACGGCCCCCCACCGTACCTGGCTACACCTGTGGAGCCCCCGCGTCATGCTGTGGACTCAGAGGAAGCGAGAGAAGAATTATGATTCTGGGAACAGGCTGACTGGTGCAGCTTTTTCCCTCTTCCCTTGTCTCTGTACAGAAAGGAAGCGCCTTTGACCCGCTTGCTTTTCTGAAGCCGAAAGGACTGTACCTGATAATACAGTGCTTTCTTAGTCTGTGAGGAAACCTGAGGTAAAAATATTTCTTCCCAGCTGTTGCTGCGGATACGAGGTCCCAGAGACCATCCCCAAACAATTCCTCACCCTTATAAGGCAGAGTCTCTATGCGCCTTTTAAAGTCAGCATCACCTGTCCAGTGACAGGTCTCTAATACCCTCCTGACAGAATGGACATTACATTCATTTTGGATGCCAGCCGGCAAAATATCCCTCTGTGCATCCCTCATATATAAGACGACGTCTTTAATATGTTCTCATGTTAGCAAACTAGTATGTTTGACAGGGTCACCGACCACGCTGCAGCAGCACGCTCTGCAGGTTTCAGTCTAGTACCTGAGTGTGTAAATACAGACTTCAGGATAGCCTCCTGCTTTTTATCAACAGGTACCTTCAAAGTGGCCGTATCCTAAGACGGCAGTGCCACCTATTTTGACAACAGTGTGAGCGCCTTATCCACCCTAGGGGATATCTCCCAGCGTAACTTATCCTCTGGCGGGAAAAGGTACGCCATCAGTAACTTTTTAGAAATTACCAGTTTCTTATCAGGGGGAACCCACGCTTTTCACACCCTTCATTCATTCAACTGATGGGGGAACAAAACACTGCCTGCTTTTTCTCCCCAAACATAAAAACCCATTTTTAGAGGTTAATGTCAGAAATGTGTAACACATTTTTTATTGCCGGGATCAAGTCACGGATGTTCCTAGTGGATTGTGTATATGTCTCAACCTTGTCGACACTGGAGTCAGACTCCGTGTCGACATCTGTGTCTGCCATCTGAATGAGCGGGCGTTTTTGAGCCCCTGATGGCCTTTGAGACGCCTGGGCAGTCGCGGGCTAAGAAGCCGGCTGTCCCACAGCTGTTACGTCATCCACCCTTTTATGTAAGGAGTTGACACTGTCGGTTAATACCTTTCACCTAACCATCCACTCTAGTGTCGGCCCCACAGGGGGCGACATCACATTTATCGGCATCTGCTCCGTCACTATATAAGCCTCCTCCTCAAACATGTCGACACAGCTGTACCGACACACCGCACACACACAGGGAATGCTCTGACTGAGGACAGGACCCCACAAAGCCCTTTGGGGAGACAGAGAGAGAGTATGCCAGCACACACCAGAGCGCTATATAATGTGGGGATTAACACTATAACTGAGTGAATTTTCCCCCATAGCTGCTTGTATATACAATATTGCGCCTAAATTTAGTGCCCCCCCTCTCTTTTTAACTCTTTGAGCCTGAAAACTACAGGGGAGAGCCTGGGGAGCTTTCTTCCAGCTGCACTGTGAAGAGAAAATGGCGCCAGTGTGTCTGAGGGAGATAGCTCCGCCCCTTTTCCGCGGCCTATTCTCCCGCTTTTTTCTGGATTCTGGCAGGGGTATTTACCACATATATAGCCTCTGGGGCTATATATTGTGGTATTTTTGCCAGCCAAGGTGTTTTTATTGCTGCTCAGGGCGCCCCCCCCCAGCGCCCTGCACCCTCAGTGACCGGAGTGTGAAGTGTGTATGAGGAGCAATGGCGCACAGCTGCAGTGCTGTGCGCTACCTTGGTGAAGACTGATGTCTTCTGCCGCCGATTTTCCGGACCTCTTCTTGCTTCTGGCTCTGTAAGGGGGACGGCGGCGCGGCTCCGGGACCGAACACCAAGGACTGGGCCTGCAGTCGATCCCTCTGGAGCTAATGGTGTCCAGTAGCCTAAGAAGCCCAATCCGGCTGCAAGCAGGTGAGTTCGCTTCTTCTCCCCTTAGTCCCTCGCTGCAGTGAGTCTGTTGCCAGCAGGTCTCACTGAAAATAAAAAACCTAAATCTATACTTTCTTTCTAAGGGCTCAGGAGAGCCCCTAGTGTGCATCCAACCTCGGCCGGGCACAAGATCTAACTGAGGCTTGGAGGAGGGTCATAGTGGGAGGAGCCAGTGCACACCAGGTAGTCATAAATCTTTCTAGAGTGCCCAGCCTCCTTCGGAGCCCGCTATTCCCCATGGTCCTTTCGGAGTTCCCAGCATCCACTAGGACGTCAGAGAAATATATATGTACTGCGTATGTAATAGGTATATATGTACTGGGTATGTAGTAGGTATATATGTACTGGGTATGCAGTAGGTATATGTGTACTGGTTATGTAATGGGTATATTAATGTACTGGGTATGCAATAGGTATATATGTACTGGGTACGTAGTAGGTATACATGTACTGGTTACGTAGTAGGTATATATGTATTGGTTATGTAGTAGGTCTTTATGTACTAGTTATGTAGTACGTAAATACAGTATGTACTGGTTTGTAGTAAGTATATATGTACTGGGTATACAATGGGTATATATGTACTGGGTTTGCAATAGGTATATATGTACTGGGTATGTAGTAGGTATATATGTACTGGGTATGCAATAGGTATATATGTACTGGGTATGTAGTAGGTATATATGTACTGGGTATGTAGTAGGTATATATGTACTGGGTATGTACTAAGTATATAAGTATATATGAACTGGGTATGTAATACGTACGTATATATGTACTGGGTATGTAGTAGATATATATCTAAACTGGGTATGCAATAGGTATATATGTACTGGGTATGTAGTAGGTATATATGTACTGGGTATGCAATAGGTATATATGTACTGGGTATGTAGTAGGTATATATGTACTGGGTATGTAGTAGGTATATATGTACTGGGTATGTACTAAGTATATAAGTATATATGAACTGGGTATGTAATACGTACGTATATATGTACTGGGTATGTAGTAGATATATATCTAAACTGGGTATGCAATAGGTATATATGTACTGGGTATGCAACAGGCATATATGTACTGGGTATGAAACATACATATATGCACTGGGTATGCAGTAGGTATATATGTACTGAGTATGCAGTAGGTATATATGTACTGGGTATGCAATAGGTATATATGTACTGGGTATGCAATAGGTATATATGCACTGGGTATGCAGTAGGTATATATGTACTGGGTATGCAATAGATATATATGTACTGGGTATGTAATAGGTATATATGTACTGGGTATGTAGTAGGTATATATGTACTGGGTATGTAGTAGGTATATATGTACTGGGTATGTAGTAAGTATATAAGTATATATGAACTGGGTATGTAATACGTACGTATATATGTACTGGGTATGTAGTAGATATATATCTAAACTGGGTATGCAATAGGTATATATGTACTGGGTATGCAACAGGCATATATGTACTGGGTATGAAACATACATATATGCACTGGGTATGCAGTAGGTATATATGTACTGAGTATGCAGTAGGTATATATGTACTGGGTATGCAATAGGTATATATGTACTGGGTATGCAATAGGTATATATGCACTGGGTATGCAGTAGGTATATATGTACTGGGTATGCAATAGATATATATGTACTGGGTATGCAATAGGTATATATGTACTGGGTATGCAATAGGTATATATGTACTGGGTATGCAATAGGTATATATGTACTGGGTATGAAATAGGTATATATGTACTGGGTATGTAATAGGTATATATGTACTGGTTATGTAATAGATATACATGTACTGGTTATGTAACGATGTACAGAACGGGACTGCGTGTGTCACATTCCTATTGGTCGCAAGATGAAAGGCAGCTGTCTTGACGGCAAGATGTTTATTGCTCAAATAGTCTTAAAAAAGTCTAAATCTGTGACTAAAGGTGCTAAGGACCAAGGGTTCACAGGCGCAGTTTTTATCCTGTTCTTACACACAGTACCACAGGGTAACCAGTCAGGCTAAATACAGATATATTTCAGAAGGAGTTAAACAACTGGGTAAAGTAGTTTCTGGCTTCCCTTACATATAGTCATACAGTATGTAACACAAACCAGTTTGCTGTCCCAAGTCCAATCTAATTCCACATATATCCAGGAAATTACTGAAAAGAAATTCTCTTTTCTCCAAACCTGCTGGGACATTCTACACAGAGATACACAGGAGAACCCTTAGTCTGCATTTCAAAGAAAGTGCTTGTTACCAAGGGATACGTTCAGGATCCCAACACAGCGCCGGAATCCCGAATGAGATCAGAATCCTGGCACCAGAATACAGACACCCGCAATCCCTAACACTCCATTCCCAGCACGCAGGACCGGTCAGCCACCGTGGGAAGGAGGGAGAGGAGGGGGGGGGGGGGGTTAGGGTTAACCTGCGGGGAAGGCTGGGTGTAAAGATATGAGACAGGGGCAAAAACTGTATTTATGGCATTACACTCATAGTATCTGAGGTTGAAAAAAGACAATTGTCCATCGAGTTCAACCTATTTGTGGTTTCCTATGCATGATGATTTGACTGATGCTGCTGTCAGCCGTTGCATTTTATCCCTATTTATAGTAACTATAATGCATGACTATGCACCATACCCCTGGATATCCTTATCCATTAGGAATTTATCTAACCCATTCTTGAAGGTGTTGACAGATTCCGCCATTACAACTCCCTCGGGCAGGGAATTCCAAACATGTATTGTCCTTACCGTGAAAAAGCCTTTACGACGTATTGTGCGGAATCTCCTCTCCTCTAACCTGAGCGAGTGTCCACGAGTCCTCTGTGTTGATCTAACCAAAAACAGGTCCCGCGCAAGCTCTGTGTATTGTCCCCTTATATATTTGTAGATGTTGATCATATCCCCTCTTAGTCTCCGCTTTTCCAATGTAAACATGCCTAGTCTTTCAAGCCTTTCCTTGTATTCCATCGTCTCCATGCCCTTATTTAGTTTGGTCGCCCTCCTCTGTACCTTTTCAAGCTCCAGGATATCCTTTTTGTAGTACGGTGCCCAGAATTGTACACAGTATTCAAGGTGTGGCCTCACTAGTGATTTATATAACAGGAGTATAATACTCTCGTCCCTAGCATCAGTTCCCCGTTTTATGCATGCTAATATCTTATTAGCCTTCTTTGCTGCAGTCCTACTTTGGGTACTACTGCTTAGCTTGCTATCTATGAGGACACTCTAAGTCCTTTTCCAGTACAGAATCCCCTAATTTTACCCCATTTAGTAGGTAGGTGTAATTTATGTTCTTGTTACCACAGTGCATTACCTTACACTTGTCTGTGTTGAAGCGCATTCTCCATTTGGCTGCCCAAGCTTCTAATTTAACTAAGTCGTTCTGAAGAGACTCGGCATCCTCCTCTGTATTTATAGCCTTACACAATTTGGTATCATCTGCAAAAATTGACACCATGCTCTCTATACCTTCTGTTAGGTCGTTAATGAAAATATTGAACAATAGCGGTCCTAATACTGAGCCTTGCGGCACACCACTTAGCACTTCAGTCCAAGTTGAAAAAGATCCATTAACCACAACGCGCTGCTTCCTATTATCTAACCAGTTTTTGACCCAAGTGCATATTGTGCTTCCTAGCCCTGATTCTTGTAGCTTGTAGATAAGTCTCATGTGTGGTACAGTATCGAACGCTTTGGCAAAGTCTAAAAAGATTACATCCACGTCTTTACCCTGATCTAGGTTTGCGCTTACTGTTTCATAAAAGCCAAGTAAGTTGGTTTGACAGGATCTGTCCTTCATAAACCCATGTTGATTCCTTTTAATGACCTTATTGGTTTCAAGGAACTTCTGAATACTATCTCTTAGAATACCTTCCAATACTTTCCCCACTATAGATGTAAGACTAACTGGTCTATAATTACCTGGTTCAGCTTTACTTCCCTTTTTGAATATAGGCACTACTTCCGCTATACGCCAGTCTTTGGGAACCATACCTGATATAACTGAATCCTTAAAGATCAAAGATAGCGGTTTTGCCAGTTCAGAGTAAAGCTCCATTAGAACCCTTGGATGAATACCATCGGGCCCTGGTGATTTATTAATCTTTAAATGTTTTAATCGGTCACAGACTACTTCCTCGCTTAAATAAGTACCTATCAGTGTGATATTCTCATTATTGAGATTGTGCATTAGTCCCTGAATTGGGTCCTCACAAGTGAATACTGTTGAAAAAAACTCATTTAGTGTGTCCGCTATGTCATTATCATTTTTGCTTAAGACTCCCAACTTGTCTTTTAAAGGGCCTATACTCTCCTTCTTTAATCTCTTGCTATTAATGTATTTAAAGAATTTTTTGGGGATTCGCTTTGCTTTCGTTTGCTACTAGTTTTTCAGTTTCTACTTTAGCCGCTCTTATTTCCTTTTTGCATATTTTGTTACATTCCTTTTAGTGCTAAAATGACTCTGCTTCCCCGTCAGATTTGTATTTTTTAAATGCTCGCCTTTTCTTGCCCATAAGTTCCTTAATCTTTTTGTTAAGCCACATTGGTTTATGATTTTTATTCCTTTTTTTGCTGCTCGTAGGAATAAATTTGAGTGTATTTTTAGCTAGCAGGAATTTTAGTACCTCCCATTTCTCCGTAGTATTTTTTCCTAAAAACAAACCTTCCCATTCAATATCCCTGAAAAATACCCTCATCTTTTCAAAATTTGCTTTGCTAAAGTTTAAAGTCCTAGTTGAGCCAGTATAGGGCTGTTTGTAGAAACTGATATTGAATGTGACCATATTGTGGTCGCTGTTTCCTATGGGTTCCCACACCTGTATTACCTGAGTAATACCTCATACACAGAATAGCATCCTCATAACATAACATAGCATGACAGCACTAGGTGCCAGGTCACAGCACACCTGTATTACCTGAATAATACCTCATACACAGAATGGCATCCTCATAACATAACATAGCATGACAGCACGATGTGCCAGGTCACAGCACACCTGTATTACCTGAATAATACCACATACACAGAATAGCATCCTCATAACATAACATAGCATGACAGCACGATGTGCCAGGTCACACCACACCTGTATTACCTGAGTAATACCTCATACACAGAATGGCATCCTCATAACATAACATGACAGCACGATGTGCCAGGTCACAGCACACCTGCATTACCTGAGTAATACCTCATACACAGAATGGCATCCTCATAACATAACATAGCATGACAGCACGATGTGCCAGGTCACACCACACCTGCATTACCTGAGTAATACCTCATACACAGAATGGCATCCTCATAACATAACATAGCATGACAGCACGATGTGCCAGGTCACACCACACCTGCATTACCTGAGTAATACCTCATACACAGAATGGCATCCTCATAACATAACATAGCATGACAGCACGATGTGCCAGGTCACACCACACCTGTATTACCTGAGTAATACCTCATACACAGAATGGCATCCTCATAACATAACATAGCATGACAGCACGATGTGCCAGGTCACACCACACCTGCATTACCTGAGTAATACCTCATACACAGAATGGCATCCTCATAACATAACATAGCATGACAGCACGATGTGCCGGGTCACAGCACACCTGCATTACCTGAATAATACCTCATACACAGAATGGCATCCTCATAACATAACATGACAGCACGATGTGCCAGGTCACAGCACACCTGCATTACCTGAGTAATACCTCATACACAGAATGGCATCCTCATAACATAACATAACATGACAGCACGATGTGCCAGGTCACACCACACCTGTATTACCTGAGTAAGATTATAGTACAGAATATATAGGCTAACGAATGAACATGCACATAGGGTAATAGTGACACAAGCCAGATAGACAATGGAATAAAAGGAATAAAAAGTACATTAAACGCTATAAAGAGTGCCGGAGGAGACTGCTCCCTCTAGCATCCAGAGGTGCGGTCCCTCTGGCGCGGTTGGGTTAAAAGATAGAGAGGTACCTAGTCAGATGGTGGTGGTAGGGGATTCTATCATCAGGAAGGTAGATAGGGCAATCTGCTACCGGGACCGTGATCGCCGTACAGTCTGTTGTCTCCCGGGTGCTCGGGTACGGCACATCGCGGACCGGGTAGAAAGATTGTTGGGAGGGGCTGGGAAAGACCCGGCGGTCTTGGTGCACGTTGGCACCAATGACAAAGTTAGCGGAAGGTGGGATGTCCTTAAGAAAGACTATAGGGACTTAGGAAAGAAACTGAAGGCAAGGACATCTAAGGTAATATTCTCGGAATTATTACCCGTGCCACGCGCTAGTCCAGGGAGGCAGAGGGAGATTAGGGAGGTAAATGTGTGCCTTAGGGATTGGTGCAGGAAAGAGGGGTTTGTGTTCCTGGAACACTGGGCGGACTTCTCAGTCAGGCGCCATCTCTTTTGTCGTGACGGATTGCACCTGACTGAGGAGGGGGCAGCGGTGCTGGGGGGAAGGATGGTTAGAAGGTTGGAGGAGATTTTAAACTAGGAGCCTGGAAGGAGTGTTTAGCTAGAAACTACGGGTCATGCAGTGAGAATAGTGGGGATGGCGGCAGTAAACGAAATGGGGGAGAAGTTGGGGGGAGGGTAAGAGCAGGCGGTAAGGTTACTAACATGGGTACTAAAAGGGATTTTACCAAAGCACTAACCAATGACGATTACAGGTCATCATTGCTACATAAGGTGAAAGATGTCCCTAACGCAAGGGAAAATACTTATCTTAGTTGTATGTATGTAAACGCCAGAAGCATTACTGGTAAAAAGGGTGAACTAGAAATACTTGCAGCAAGCAAACAGTATGATATTATAGGCATTACTGAAACTTGGTGGGATGAATCTCATGATTGGACAGTCAATCTGGAGGGCTATACACTGTTTAGGAGAGACAGACTAAATAAAAAGGGTGGAGGGGTGTGTCTTTACGTAAAGCCGTTTTTAAAACCTGATATACGGGAAGATATTCAGGAGGGGACTGTGTAGACACTGTCGAGACATTATAGGTAGAAATTGCATGCGGGGAAAAAGGAATAAAAAAGTTAGTATTGGGTGTATGCTATAGGCCGCCTGGTATCAACGCATCTGATGAGGAATTGTTACTAAAGCAAATTGAAAGAGCAGTAGGAGTAGGAGACATAGTAGTGATGGGAGATTTTAACTATCCAGAGATAAACTGGAAAAACGATTCATGTGATACTGCTAGGGGCAATATGTTTTTACACACACTTAATGATAACTACTTAGTCCAACTAATTGAGGAACCAACTAGGTACAATGCAATCTTAGACCTGGTATTAACAAACAATGGGGATTTGGTATCAGGTATTATAGTAGGGGAACCCATAGGAAACAGCGACCACAATATGGTCACATTCAATATCAGTTTCCATAAACAGCCCTATACTGGCTCAACTAAACTTTAGCAAAGTGAATTTTGAAAAGATGAGGGTATTTTCAGGGATATTGAATGGGAAGGTTTGTTTTTAGGAAAAAATACTACGGAGAAATGGGAGGTACTAAAATTCCTGCTAGCTAAAAATACTCTCACATTTATTCCTACGAGCAGCAAAAAAAGGAATAAAAATCATAAACCGATGTGGCTTAACAAAAAGATTAAGGAACTTATGGGCAAGAAAAGGCGAGCATTTAAAAAATACAAATCTGACGGGGAAGCAGAGTCATTTCAGCACTATAAGGAATGCACCAAAATTTGCAAAAAGGAAATAAGAGCGGCTAAAGTAGAAACTGAAAAACTAGTAGCAAAGGAAAGCAAAGCGAATCCCAAAAAATTCTTTAAATACATTAATAGCAAGAGATTAAAGAAGGAGAGTATAGGCCCTTTAAAAGACAAGTTGGGAGTCTTAAGCAAAAATCATAATGACATAGCAGACACACTAAATGAGTTTTTTTCAACAGTATTTACTAGAGAGGACCCAATTCAGGGATTAACACATAATCTCAATAATGAGAATATCGCACTGATAGGTACTTATTTAAGCGAGGAAGTAGTCTGTGACCGATTAAAACATTTAAAGATTAATAAGTTACCAGGTCCCGATGGTATTCACCCAAGGGTTCTAATGGAGCTTCACTCTGAACTGGCAAAACCGCTATTTTTGATCTTTAAGGATTCAGTAATCGTTCCCAAAGACTGGCGTATAGCGGAAGTAGTGCCTATATTCAAAAAGGGAAGTAAAGCTGAACCAGGTAATTATAGACCAGTTAGTCTTACATCTATAGTGGGGAAAGTATTGGAAGGTATTCTAAGAGATAGTATTCAGAAGTTCCTTGAAGTCAATCAGGTCATTAAAAGGAATCAACATTGGTTTATGAAGGACAGATCCTGTCAAACCAACTTACTTGGCTTTTATGAAACAGTAAGCGCAAACCTAAATCAGGGTAAAGAGGTGGATGTAATCTTTTTAGATTTTGCCAAAGCATTCAACACTGTACCACACATGAGACTTACCTACAAGCTACAAGAAACAGGGCTAGTAAGCACAATATGCACTTTGGTCAAAAACTGGTTACATAATAGGGAGCAGCACGTTGTGGTTAATGGATCTTTTTCAAATTGGACTGAAGTGCTAAGTGGTGTGCCGCAGAGCTCATTATTAGGACCGCTATTGTTCAATATTTTCATTAACGACCTAACAGAAGGTCTAGAGAGCATGGTGTCAATTTTTGCAGATGATACCAAATTGTGTAAAGTTATAAATGCGGAGGGGGATGCTGAGTCGCTTCAGAACGACTTAGTTAAATTAGAAGCTTGGGCAGTGAAATGGAGAATGCGCTTCAATACAGACAAGTGTAAGGTAATGCACTGTGGTAACAAGAACAAAAAATAACACCTATCTACTAAATGGGGTAAAATTAGGGGATTCTGTACTGGAAAAGGACTTGGGTGTCCTCATAGATAGCAAGCTAAGCAGTAGTACCCAAAGTAGGACTGCAGCAAAGAAGGCTAATAAGATATTAGCATGCATAAAACGGGGAACTGATGCTAGGGACGAGAGTATTATACTCCCGTTATATAAATCACTTGTGAGGCCACACCTTGAATACTGTGTACAATTCTGGGCACCTTACTACAAAAAGGATATCCTGGAGCTAGAAAAGGTTCAAAGGCGGGCGACCAAACTAATTAAGGGTATGGAGACGCTGGAATACGAGGAAAGGCTTGCAAGACTAGACATGTTTACACTGGAAAAGAGGAGATTAAGAGGGGACATGATCAACATTTACAAATATATAAGGGGACAATATACAGATCTTGCGCAGGACCTGTTTTTGGTTACATCAAACAGAGAACTCGTGGACACTCGCTCAGGTTAAAGGAGAATCTGCACAATACGGCGTAAAGGCTTTTTTACGGTAAGGACGATACGTGTTTGGAATTCCCTGCCTGAGGGAGTTGTAATGGCCGACTCAGTCAACACCTTTAAGAATGGGTCAGACAAATTCCTAATGGATAAGGTTATCCAGGGTTACGGGGCATAGTCACGCACTATGGTTATTATAAAAAAGAGGGGGAAAACCTAATGGCAGTCATCAACTTCAGTCCAAATTTTATACAAAATAATCATGCATAGGAGACCACAAATAGGTTGAACTCGATGGACAATTGTCTTTTTTCAACCTTAGATACTATGTTTCTATGTTACTATGAGTGGGGTACGCTCCCTTTTCTGGATTACCGTTAGAAGACGTTGACTATTTAATGTAAAGTAAAACTGGACTACTCATTTGTTGTCACTTTTTGTCTCCTTTTGCATGAGCTTCGGTGAACCTGCAGTATACAGAATCTCAAGACAACAACCACATCATCTATATAATCATTTATCAAACTGACCATTAAGGGGAACTTACCATCTGGTCCTATACGATAGGGATGTATTATTTTATCTGCCTGTACTGAACTGCATACAGTTTCTTTTTATTATTCTTATGGTGTGTACACACGGTGAGAATTTTTCTTTCAACATTGACTAGTGAAAATCGCAAGAAAAGTTAGTGCAAATCGCAAGGTGTTATGCCACTTGCGATCCCGATTTGATCCCGATGCGCGGTCCCGCCAGGTCGGCATCGCAAGTAGAGATAGACTGTGCAGGCAAGTCAGTCCTTGCTAGATCGGTGTACTATCTAGTTCATCTCACATGTCAATTAAATCTCACATAAGCCAAAATGGTAAGCACACATAGTCCATATCTCAAGAAAAGTTACTCAAAATCGGTGGTGCTGGGCTCCGGGGAGTTTAAGGGAAAACGTAAGGATCTCACCGTGTGTACACACCCTTAGCGCCCTGGACACAGATGAGTCCCTATCTCTGGTATTTTGGTTCTTTTAAATAAATGTGGTGACATTTATTCTGGTACTTGTAGTGTACAGGCAGCTTTGCGCCAAGTAGATCAGCCCACCAACTTCCATTTTTTTTAAAGATAATGAACATATTTCTTCCTATGTGAGAATGCACTGAGCAATATATTTCCAAGTCAAAGCCTTATTAAACAATGTAGCTTACACATTCCTCCTAAGTGTATCGTCAATGCATTTATAATTCTTCATCTGCGCACAGCGCACTGAATAGAACATAATAAAATACATTATTCCGCATACATTTACACTGCATGGAGCCTAGCGCTGATTTGTCCATTTAAAAAATGGGTGAATCTGCCTCATGTTTTTCATGTGGAACGTGTCTCCGATCACAGACTGCAACAATGATTAGATAGGCGCTACGTATGAGAGTAACATGTATGTCAAAACCCAAACTTTGCCAGCCACGGCCATAACTAGAGGTGCCCGGCCCACAGCTGTATACTCCCCTTTTTCAAGGAGGACACATCATACAGATGTTACAGCAGGTCAATACTTTTGATGTCAGAAGGTATACACATTGTGAGGTATCCTGACATACTTTTTACCTCAATCCAACACACAATATCACAGGAGGTAGTTCCGCCATCTTGGCTTTATCCAATCAAGTTAAGCGCATGTGTCTTGCATGCCCAAGGCATGATCACCTCTAACATTGTCCCCAGTGGCCAGTGGTCACTCATCTGTGCCTAGGCCCTCTGCCGTGTTAGGAACAGCCCAGGTGTCAGCATGTCTGGATTGGGGAATGGTTCCCTCCAAATCCATCTTCCAGGAATCTGCTAACGTACCCAGCTCACCATCTGTAGCCTGAAACTGAGCTCCAGAGATGGGCAATGTGACAGGACGGTCCCGTACGAAAGCACTCGCCGCTTTCGCGTCCCGTCTCCTGCGCACAGAATGGAGGGTCAGGTCACACGAGGCCTGACCACATAGGGGATTCCCGCTTACCGTCAGTAACCTCCTGTTACTGACTCCACCCACTGCGTTGTGGGCGGGTTTATGCTGCCACCACCAAACTCCTAACCTGCCATGGCGTTTGGAACCACGGTTCTGCTCTGTATGTGCCGACGCACTGCCTTACCACACCTGTGTGGTGTTGACGAATCCCCACTAGCCACTTGCTAGGCCTCTACCGGTAGCTGGTGGAAGGCGAAACTTGGAGACGTTAGGTGCTTCCCTGGACAGCCGGAGGACGGGGCTATGTTTGGCATAACCCTGTAGGTCACAAGATGAAGCAATCTTTTTGAGGCAGATGTTTATTTGCTCAATAATAGCCTTAAAAAAGACTCATCCCTATTGCTAGGGGCAACAGCATACAACAAGATGTTCCAGCAGAATAAAGATGGTACAACACAACACAATGGGGCAGCAGCCCTCCTTTTATCCTACTCCAATACACATTACCACAGGGGGTAAGCCCGCCCTGTGGTGTACAACCAATCAATGTTTACCCATGGGCTGTGCATGCCTTAGTCACATGCACAGCTAACATTGTTCCCTATGGACAGTGGGGAGTGGTCACTCTCCTTTGACTGTCCCATCCTGGAGGATCAGGATACGCCCCGGTGCCGTTCAGTCTAGGCTGGGGGAAGTTTTCCCGCCTAAACTGACTTCCAGAAACCTGCCCGGGACCTAGCCCACTGCCTGCAGCCTGGATTTGGGCTCCAGAGCTGGGCAGCCTAGATCCCCGGTCAAGGTTTCCTGGCCACTACGGGTGATCTCCATGGAGCTCCAGAAAACCACTCGGCTTGTTTCAAAGCTGAGCTTCTTCTCTCTCTCCCAATGCCCCTTTCAAGAGTGAGGCTGGAAGGGAAAGTATTCCGTTTTTGGGGAAAAGGTCTGGGAGAATCCATCAGCCTGCACAGCCATGGATTCCCCCCTCCTAGGACACACAACCAAGTAAGTGCAATTTACCTTTAAATACATTTCCTTTAAACACATGTGTTTCCCTTTAAATCTACACTGAGCGTGTGCCCTGCACAGGCTCCACATTCCCAGGCACTGCAGTGCCTCACAACACAATATATTTATATATATATTACATTTAAAAACCATTGTTCTGTGTTTTTAAATACTGTGCCCAGCGCTCAGCTCCCCTAGTCCTGCAGCCTGGCTGCTAGGGCTCTCTCAGTGCTGGAGGTATGGGGCTGGCTTCCCCTATCCTCCAGCCTGCCTGCCTGCCACTGGGGTCCAGGGAGCTGGCTCTCCCTGTCCCCCCAGTGTGGCACTAACTCGGTGACCTTGCCGCACAGTGCGGCGCACCCCCCTGATCTAAAGCCCGGCGGCCCGGGACACTTGTCCCGGCCGCCGTGGCTCTGTGTCTGCTGCAGCGCTGAGATGCCGGGAGCGTAGCTCCCGGACCCCAGCACTCACCAGCCTATTCATCCCCCCGCCGCCAGGGAGCCGGCTAGCCCGGTCCCCTGTGTGCGGCGCTGAATCTGTGGCCTCGCCGCAGCGTCCGGCAGGGAGCCGGGCTGCGGCGCACCCCCCTTGCCGCCCAGCAGCCCGGGACGTTCGTACAAGCTGCCGCGGCTGGCCACCTCAGATGGGCTGAGGCGCCGGGAGCAGAGCTCCCGGCCCCCAGCGGCGGCACCCACAGCGAGCACTGCAGCGGGAGCGGCTCTCCCACCTGCGGCGGCTCTCCCTCCGTAGCGCTGAGGTGCCGGGAGCGTAGCTCCCGGACCTCAGCGCACACACAGTGCCTCTCCTCTCCCCCGGCGCGCACACACAGATCAGCGCGCCGGGGAGCTCCCTCACTGCCGCGGTCGCCGGAGAGGTCCGGGACCGCGGCACACAATCTAAAAATACATTTTTAAATCACACTCTACACACGGCGCCTAACGCCCCAATATTTTAAACCTGGCGCCAAGCACCCATTGTCCTTATAATGGCGCAGGGCACTAAGGGTTAACCCCTTCAGTGCCGCAGTGGCCATTGTCCACATGGGCTGGGGGTCTCTCCGTCCACACTCCTCCCCCCCCATTGAAGCGGGAAACCAGGGTGTCATGTCCCAACGATATGGCTCCTGGTCCCGCAGTCCCTTGTGTTGAAGGGGACGCTACCTAGGGGTTATAGGCTCCGGCCTAGACAGTTCATCCATAGTGCAGTGGGCCTCTCTTCGTGGGTGCACAATGTTCAAATAGTCCACCTGAAGTCCAAGTTCAAGGCTCCACCACAAAAGTCTGTCCAATTTCCCCAAGGTAGGTTGCAGCCACCTAACAGGTGGGTGGTAAGTCACCACGGTGGGGGGCCAGTTACACACAAGTGCCACCCACGGTGTCCCAATTGTGGCATACCCCACCTCCCACAATAGCAGTATACTGCTCAAACAGGCCACAGGGTGCTCCTGCCCATATGGCTCTTTCTGGCTCGGTACTACTCCCAGTCCGTGCAGTGGCGCAGTAGTTCGTAACACACAGTCCTGGTCAAGAATGTGCGCCATCAGCATTGGAGCGGGTACCAGAGCCTCCTTCAATGCCTGGAATGCCAACTCGCAAGCGGGTGCAAAGTCCACTGACTTGGGAATGCCCTTCCTAGCCATCTCGGTAAGGGGGTTCACTACAGGACTAAAGTCAATGACAACGTGTCCGTAGGGCCTTACAGGTTCTAAGGTCAGTACCGGTCTGGGTGATGTGGGCCGGGGACAGCCTCTGATTGCCTCAACCCCCTCTGGTTTGGGCCTACCCCTGTCTCCTCCCATATGGTGCCCCAGGCACTGCACCTCCGTCATACCTATCTGGCAACTGTCTGCCCTAACTGTCAGACCTGCCCTCCAATCCTCCTCCGTCGACCTATGACTCGGGAAACCTACCCTGTCACCTAGGCCTACTCTTTCCTCCTCATCCGCTACCTGTGCCACAGTGATGGCGGCCAGACCACCAGCCTCTGGATCCTGTGTGGCATCCACTACAGGGAGGCTGCGTGTCTTCCCCGATCTACTGCGCACAGGCAGGGGACCTGCTATGTCCACAGCAACTTGCTGCAAGGGTTCTCCTATGGGCAGAGGCCCAAAGACAACACAACCGCTGGAGTGCCCCAGCTGCCAATGCATGGCACCAGTCTTACAGTTGGTCTGGGCGTCATCCGACATTCCAGACCAGGGTAAGCACTGTGTCAGGCACTTCAGGGTACGGTCTATCTCAGGGTTACTGTCCAAAGGGGTTTCGCTGGCAACCGACACCGGTTGCGCAGGAAAGTTCCCTGGGGGGACCAGTTGGACACATTCCCTATCTGGTCTATCCCCTCACACTTTCCTGTCTACCCTGTACCTTAACCCATCCCGCCAGGTCAAACTTCCTGCCCCAACCCTGTCGAGGCCGCTGCCAGAGTGGCGCCTCATGCCTTTCGGGGATGGATCAGAGAGTTGATCCTCCCTAAACTCCTGCCTGTGGCCCTCAATCTCTCCTAAATTGGGACACTCTACAGGGGGATCTAGGTGGGGACTACTAGGGTCAGTCTGGTAGGGGTCAGTCATGGAAAAGTCAGTGTGGTTTCTCATACTCACTGCCGGAGTTGGCAAACCACTTGGGTCAGGAGCATCATTGGGCACCCCCACAGGATCAAACGTGCTGGAACCAACATCCTCTGCGTTGCTAGGGGACGTAGGCATACCAGAGGCAAAAGGCATGCGGGGTCGATGGGCCGATCTAGCCGCTGTAATCTCTTCCTCTGGGCTGGTTGATGCTGTGGTTGGCTGTGCTGGCAGTTGTCTAGCAGCTGTAGTCTTTTCCTCTGGGCTGGGCTGTGCTGGAGTAGCTGATGTCAACGGTGGTTGTGGAACTTGACTCCGGGGAATGGCGCCAGCAAACGTGGTGACGATCCCACCACCCAGGTCATTTCCTAGGACCACATCAGTTGGGAGACCATCCATGACGGCAACTTCTCGCAACTCTGGTCCAGCTCCCCAGTCCAGGTAGACTCTTGCCATGGGAACCTCTTTCTCTGTTCCATCTGCCAGGGTGACCTTGGCAGTGCGACCATGCAATACTGCAGCAGGATCTATAAGGTGGGGGCTTATCACAGTGATTGAGGCCCCAGAGTCTCTTAGGCCTTCCCCCTGCAGGGGTCCCACGTGGACCGGCTGCAGGTGCCTCCACATTTTGTGTAGGGGCTGTTTGGCCATGCAGGTGACTCTCTCCGCAGAGTGCACCTGTCTCTCGCCACACTCCATTGGACTTACTGGAGGGGGAACAGTCTCTGTAGGCTCATCTCCTCTCGTCAAACAAGCGAGCCGGGCTCCAGCACTCGGATTTGGGGCACGAGTCTGGGGTGCTTGGGATGCAGGACAGTTCATCCTCAGACGTCCGATTTTCCCACAGCCGTAGCACTTCTTCTCCAGTCATGGCACCGATGATCTCTGATCAGTTGCAGGGACGCTGCGGTGCGGTTGCTGGCCAAGAGCACCCGGGTTGGAAGATGCTGGTCTTTGGGGGTGATGAGCTGAAGAGGGGTGTCCCCCTGGTGGTACAGTCTTTTGTAGCTGGCTGCTGGCTGGGCGCTTCTGCCCCTGTGGCCGAATTGCCACATATTTGTCGGCTAATTGGGCAGCCATTTTTAAGCTGGGTGGCTCCCGATCTAGCACCCACTCCTTCACTTCTAGGGCGCACCTGCGGTAGAACTGCTCCCTGCAGATCAGGTCGATCAGTGCGTCCCATGTAGTGGCTTCAGAATCCTTCACCCACTTCACCACGTACTGCCGCAGCTGCCTGGCGAACTGCTCATGGGTGCTGCAAGGATTCTTGGGCAAGTCTCTGAACTTCTTCCTGTAAGACTCTGGAGTGATGAAAAATCGCTGGAGGAGGGCCTTCGTGACTTCGTCGTAATCCCCACAGTCCTCCGTGGCCACTCCTCGATAGGCCTCCAATGTCTCTCCATGCAGAGTGGGCACAAGGTGTCTCACCCACTCTGACTTGGGTAGATCGTGTAGTTTAAAAGTCCTTTCAAAAACTTGCAAATGTCCATCAATGTCCCCATCACTGTCTGCAAACTTGGCAAACTGAATACGTCCTGATCTGTGTACAACAGCTGACAACGGCTCCCGGGGTACCACGGCCTGTGGTGCCCGCTCATCATGCCACATCTGGATGATGATCAAGCGCTCTTGCTCCGTTGCCCTTTCCCCCAATTCCGCTAGCCGATCTGCTAGGGTATCCGGGCCGCCTCCCCTGGGACGTTGGGATCCTGGCCCTGCTAGGGATTGCTGGGAAACATTGCTGCTGTGAGAGAGGGTGGGGCTTGTGGGTCTCACTGGTTCCTTACGAAGGTCCACTGTTGGGCCGTCTTCTGCGATGCTGACGCCGTCAGTGCTTTCCACCTCCGCCAGATGGGACTCCTCCACGCTCATGAGCGCCGCCTTCATGAAGCTTCTGGACGCGTTGAAAGGGATATCCACACCCTTCTCCTGGCACACGATCTCCAGATCATCCTTGGACATAGCGCTGAATTCCGCCATCTTGTGCATTCTCCTGCGCTCCAGTTACTCCTCCCCTGAGTAACTCGGCTTCTCCAATCGGGTGATGAAAAACCGTCTGGGATTATATCACCGCTGTGCCACCAATTTCTGTGACAGGACGGTCCCGTACGGAAGCACTCGCCGCTTTCGCGTCCCGTCTCCTGCGCACAGAATGGAGGGTCAGGTCACACGAGGCCTGACCACATAGGGGATTCCCGCTTACCGTCAGTAACCTCCTGTTACTGACTCCACCCACTGCGTTGTGGGCGGGTTTATGCTGCCACCACCAAACTCCTAACCTGCCGTGGCATTTGGAACCACGGTTCTGCTCTGTATGTGCCGACGCACTGCCTTACCACACCTGTGTGGTGTTGACGAATCCTCACTAGCCACTTGCTAGGCCTCTACCGGTAGCTGGCGGAAGGCGGAACTTGGAGACGTTAGGTGCTTCCCTGGGCAGCCGGAGGACGGGGCTATGTTTGACATAACCCTGTAGGTCACAAGATGAAGCAATCTTCTTGAGGCAGATGTTTATTTGCTCAATAATAGCCTTAAAAAAGACTATTGCTAGGGGCAACAGCATACAACAAGATGTTCCAGCAGAATAAAGATGGTACAACCAATCAATGTTTACCCATGGGCTGTGCATGCCTTGGTCACATGCACAGCTAACATTGTTCCCTATGGACAGTGGGGAGTGGTCGTTCTCCTTTGCCTGTCCCATCCTGGAGGATCAGGATACGCCCCGATGCCGTTCAGTCTAGGCTGGGGGAAGTTTTCCCGCCTAAACTGACTTCCAGAAACCTGCCCGGGACCTAGCCCACTGCCTGCAGCCTGGATTTGGGCTCCAGAGCTGGGCAGCCTAGATCCCCGGTCAAGGTTTCCTGGCCACTACGGGTGATCTCCATGGAGCTCCAGAAAACCACTCAGCTTGTTTCAAAGCGGAGCTTCTTCTCTCTCTCCCAATGCCCCTTTCAAGAGTGAGGCTGGAAGGGAAAGTATTTCGTTTTTGGGGAAAAGGTCTAGGAGAATCCATCAGCCTGCACAGCCATGGATTCCCCCCTCCTAGGACACACAACCAAGTAAGTGCAATTTACCTTTAAATACATTTCCTTTAAACACATGTGTTTCCCTTTAAATCTACACTGAGCCTGTGCCCTGCACAGGCTCCACATTCCCAGGCACTGCAGTGCCTCACAACACAATAATAAGATTTTACTTACCGATAAATCTATTTCTCGGAGTCCGTAGTGGATGCTGGGGTTCCTGAAAGGACCATGGGGAATAGCGGCTCCGCAGGAGACAGGGCACAAAAAGTAAAGCTTTTTCCGATCAGGTGGTGTGCACTGGCTCCTCCCCCTATGACCCTCCTCCAGACTCCAGTTAGGTACTGTGCCCGGACGAGCGTACACAATAAGGGAGGATTTTGAATCCCGGGTAAGACTCATACCAGCCACACCAATCACACCGTACAACTTGTGATCTAAACCCAGTTAACAGTATGATAACAGCGGAGCCTCTGAAAGATGGCTTCCTTCAACAATAACCCGAATTAGTTAACAATAACTATGTACAATTTATGCAGATAATCCGCACTTGGGATGGGCGCCCAGCATCCACTACGGACTCCGAGAAATAGATTTATCGGTAAGTAAAATCTTATTTTCTCTATCGTCCTAGTGGATGCTGGGGTTCCTGAAAGGACCATGGGGATTATACCAAAGCTCCCAAACGGGCGGGAGAGTGCGGATGACTCTGCAGCACCGAATGAGAGAACTCCAGGTCCTCCTTAGCCAGAGTATCAAATTTGTAAAATTTTACAAACGTGTTCTCCCCTGACCACGTAGCTGCTCGGCAAAGTTGTAATGCCGAGACCCCTCGGGCAGCCGCCCAAGATGAGCCCACCTTCCTTGTGGAGTGGGCCTTTACAGATTTAGGCTGTGGCAGGCCTGCCACAGAATGTGCAAGTTGGATTGTGCTACAGATCCAACGAGCAATCGTCTGCTTAGACGCCGGAGCACCCATCTTGTTGGGTGCATACAATATAAACAACGAGTCAGATTTTCTGACTCCAGCTGTCCTTGCAATATATATTTTTAATGCTCTGACAACGTCCAGTAACTTGGAGTCCTCCAAGTCACTTGTAGCCGCAGGCACTACAATAGGCTGGTTCAGATGAAATGCTGACACCACCTTAGGGAGAAAATGCGGACGAGTCCGCAGTTCTGCCCTGTCCGAATGGAAAATCAGATATGGGCTTTTGTAAGATAAAGCTGCCAATTCTGACACTCTCCTGGCAGAAGCCAGGGCTAGAAGCATGGTCACTTTCCATGTGAGATATTTCAAATCCACCTTTTTTAGTGGTTCAAACCAATGAGATTTTAGGAAATCCAAAACCACATTGAGATCCCACGGTGCCACTGGAGGCACCACAGGAGGCTGTATATGCAGCACTCCCTTAACAAAGGTCTGGACTTCAGGGACTGAAGCCAATTCTTTTTGAAAGAAAATCGACAGGGCCGAAATTTGAACCTTAATAGATCCCAATTTGAGACCCATTGACAATCCTGATTGCAGGAAATGTAGGAATCGACCCAGTTGAAATTCCTCAGTCGGAGCACTCCGATCTTCGCACCACGCAACATATTTTCGCCAAATTCGGTGATAATGTTGCACGGTTACTTCCTTCCTTGCTTTAATCAAAGTAGGAATGACTTCTTCCGGCATGCCTTTTTCCTTTAGGATCCGGCGTTCAACCGCCATGCCGTCAAACGCAGCCGCGGTAAGTCTTGAAACAGACAGGGACCCTGCTGAAGCAAGTCCCTCCTTAGAGGTAGAGGCCACGGATCTTCCGTGATCATCTCTTGAAGTTCCGGGTACCAAGTCCTTCTTGGCCAATCCGGAACCACTAGTATCGTTCTTACGCCTCTTTGCCGTATAATTCTCAATACTTTTGGTATGAGAGGCAGAGGAGGAAACACATACACCGACTGGTACACCCAAGGCGTTACCAGCGCGTCCACAGCTATTGCCTGCGGATCTCTTGACCTGGCGCAATACCTGTCCAGTTTTTTGTTGAGGCGAGACGCCATCATGTCCACCATTGGTCTTTCCCAACGGGTTACCAGCATGTGGAAGACTTCTGGATGAAGTCCCCACTCTCCCGGGTGAAGATCGTGTCTGCTGAGGAAGTCTGCTTCCCAGTTGTCCACTCCCGGGATGAACACTGCTGACAGTGCTATCACATGATTCTCTGCCCAGCGAAGAATCCTTGCAGCTTCTGCCATTGCACTCCTGCTTCTTGTGCCGCCCTGTCTGTTCACATGGGCGACTGCCGTGATGTTGTCCGACTGGATCAACACCGGTTTTCCCTGAAGCAGAGGTTCTGCCTGGCTTAGAGCATTGTATATTGCTCTTAGTTCCAGAATGTTTATGTGAAGAGACGTTTCCAGGCTCGTCCATACTCCCTGGAGGTTTCTTCCTTGTGTGACTGCTCCCCAGCCTCTCAGGCTGGCGTCCGTGGTCACCAGGATCCAATCCTGTATGCCGAATCTGCGGCCCTCCAATAGATGAGCACTCTGCAACCACCACAGAAGAGACACCCTTGTCCTTGGAGACAGGGTTATCCGCAGGTGCATCTGAAGATGCGACCCTGACCATTTGTTCAACAGATCTCTTTGGAAAATTCTTGCGTGGAATCTGCCGAATGGAATTGCTTCGTAAGAAGCCACCATTTTTCCCAGGACTCTTGTGCATTGATGTACAGACACCTTTCCTGGTTTTAGGAGGTTCCTGACAAGCTCGGATAACTCCTTGGCTTTTTCCTCCGGGAGAAAAACCTTTTTCTGAACCGTGTCCAGAATCATCCCTAGGAACAGCAGACGAGTTGTCGGCATTAACTGGGATTTTGGAATATTCAGAATCCACCCGTGCTGTTTTAGCACTTCCTGAGACAGTGCTAATCCCATCTCTAGCTGTTCTCTGGACCTCGCCCTTATTAGGAGATCGTCCAAGTATGGGATAATTAATACGCCTTTTCTTCGAAGAAGAATCATCATCTCGGCCATTACCTTTGTAAAGATCCGAGGTGCCGTGGACAATCCGAACGGCAGCGTCTGAAACTGATAGTGACAGTTTTGTACAACGAACCTGAGGTACCCCTGGTGTGAGGGGTAAATTGGAACGTGGAGATACGCATCCTTGATGTCCAAGGATACCATAAAGTCCCCCTCTTCCAGGTTCGCTATCACTGCTCTGAGTGACTCCATTTTGAACTTGAACTTCTTTATGTACAGGTTCAAGGACTTCAGATTTAGAATAGGCCTTACCGAGCCATCCGGCTTCGGTACCACAAAAAGAGTGGAATAATACCCCTTCCCTTGTTGCAGAAGAGGTACCTTGACTATCACCTGCTGAGAGTACAGCTTGTGAATGGCTTCCAACACCGTCTCCCTTTCGGAGGGGGACGTTGGTAAAGCAGACTTCAGGAAACGGCGAGGTGGATCTGTCTCTAATTCCAACCTGTATCCCTGAGATATTATCTGCAGGATCCAGGGATCTACTTGCGAGTGAGCCCACTGCGCGCTGTAATTTTTGAGACGACCCCCCACGGTCCCCGAGTCCGCTTGAGAAGCCCCAGCGTCATGCTGAGGCTTTTGTAGAAGCCGGGGAGGGCTTCTGATCCTGGGAAGGAGCTGCGTGTTGCTGTCTCTTCCCTCGACCTTTGCCTCGTGGCAGATATGAATAGCCCTTTGCTCTCTTATTTTTAAAGGAACGAAAGGGCTGCGGTTGAAAAGTCGGTGCCTTTTTCTGTTGGGGAGTGACTTGAGGTAGAAAGGTGGATTTCCCGGCTGTAGCCGTGGCCACCAAATCTGATAGACCGACTCCAAATAACTCCTCCCCTTTATACGGCAAAACTTCCATATGCCGTTTTGAATCCGCATCGCCTGTCCACTGTCGCGTCCATAAAGCTCTTCTGGCCGAAATGGACATAGCACTTACCCGTGATGCCAGTGTGCATATATCCCTCTGTGCATCACGCATATAAAGAAATGCATCCTTTATTTGTTCTAACGACAGTAAAATATTGTCCCTGTCCAGGGTATCAATATTTTCAATCAGGGATTCTGACCAAACTACCCCCGCACTGCCCATCCAGGCAGTCGCTACAGCTGGTCGTAGTATAACACCTGCATGTGTGTATATACTTTTTTGGATATTTTCCATCCTCCTATCTGATGGATCTTTAAGTGCGGCCGTCTCAGGAGAGGGTAACGCCACTTGTTTAGATAAGCGTGTTAGCGCCTTGTCCACCCTAGGAGGTGTTTCCCAGCGCTCCCTAACCTCTGGCGGGAAAGGGTATAATGCCAATAATTTCTTTGAAATTATCAGCTTTTTATCAGGGGCAACCCACGCTTCATTACACACGTCATTTAGTTCTTCTGATTCAGGAAAAACTATAGGTAGTTTTTTCATACCCCACATAATACCCTGTTTAGTGGTACCTGTAGTATCAGCTAAATGTAACGCCTCCTTCATTGCCAAAATCATATAACGTGTGGCCCTACTGGAAAATACGGTTGATTCGTCACCGTCACCACTGGAGTCATCGCCTGTGTCTGGGTCTGTGTCGACCGACTGAGGCAAAGGGCGTTTCACAGCCCCTGACGGTGTTTGAGTCGCCTGGACAGGCACTAATTGATTGTCCGGCCGTCTCATGTCGTCAAACGACTGCTTTAGCGTGTTGACACTATCCCGTAGTTCCATAAATAAAGGCATCCATTCTGGTGTCGACTCCCTAGGGGGTGACATCCTCATATTTGGCAATTGCTCCGCCTCCACACCAATATCGTCCTCATACATGTCGACACACACGTACCGACACACAGCAGACACACAGGGAATGCTCCTAACGAAGACAGGACCCACTAGCCCTTTGGGGAGACAGAGGGAGAGTTTGCCAGCACACACCAAAAGCGCTATATATATATCAGGGATAGCCTTATAATAAGTGCTCCCTTATAGCTGCTTTGTTATATCAAAATATCGCCATAAATGTGCCCCCCCCTCTCTGTTTTACCCTGTTTCTGTAGTGCAGTGCAGGGGAGAGACTTGGGAGCCGTCCTGACCAGCGGAGCTGTGAGAGGAAATGGCGCCGTGTGCTGAGGAGATAGGCCCCGCCCCTTTTCCGGCGGGCTCGTCTCCCGCTATTTAGAAAAATTAGGCAGGGGTTAAATATCTCCATATAGCCTCTAGGGCTATATGTGAGGTATTTTTAGCCTTTATAGGTACTCATTTGCCTCCCAGGGCGCCCCCCTCCCAGCGCCCTGCACCCTCAGTGACTGCCGTGTGAAGTGTGCTGAGAGGAAAATGGCGCACAGCTGCAGTGCTGTGCGCTACCTTTAGAAGACTGCAGGAGTCTTCAGCCGCCGATTCTGGACCTCTTCTGATTTCAGCATCTGCAAGGGGGCCGGCGGCGTGGCTCCGGTGACCATCCAGGCTGTACCTGTGATCGTCCCTCTGGAGCTTGATGTCCAGTAGCCAAGAAACCAATCCATCCTGCACGCAGGTGAGTTGACTCCTTCTCCCCTCAGTCCCTCGCTGCAGTGATCCTGTTGCCAGCAGGAATCACTGTAAAATAAAAAACCTAGCTAAACTTTCTCTAAGCAGCTCTTTAGGAGAGCCACCTAGATTGCACCCTTCTCGGCCGGGCACAAAAATCTAACTGGAGTCTGGAGGAGGGTCATAGGGGGAGGAGCCAGTGCACACCACCTGATCGGAAAAAGCTTTACTTTTTGTGCCCTGTCTCCTGCGGAGCCGCTATTCCCCATGGTCCTTTCAGGAACCCCAGCATCCACTAGGACGATAGAGAAATATTTATATATATATTACATTTAAAAACCACTGTTCTGTGTTTTTAAATACTGTGCCCAGCGCTCAGCTCCCCTAGTCCTGCAGCCTGGCTGCTAGGGCTCTCTCAGTGCTGGAGGTATGGGCTGGCTTCCCCCATCCTCCAGCCTGCCACTGGGGTCCAGGGAGCTGGCTCTCCCTGTCCCCCCAGTGTGGCACTAACTCGATGGCCTCGCCGCACAGTGCGGCGCACCCCCCTGATCTAAAGCCCGGCGGCCCGGGACACTTGTCCCGGCCGCCGTGGCTCTGTGTCTGCTGCAGCGCTGAGATGCCGGGAGCGTAGCTCCCGGACCCCAGCACTCACCAGCCTATTCATCCCCCCGCCGCCAGGGAGCCGGCTAGCTCGGTCCCCTGTGTGCGGCGCTTAATCTGTGGCCTCGCCGCAGCATCCGGCGGGGAGCCGGGCTGCGGCGCACCCCCCTTGCCGCCCAGCAGCCCGGGACGCTCGTCCCGGCTGCCGCGGCTGGCCACCTCCGATGGGCTGAGGCGCCGGGACCAGAGCTCCCGGCCCCCAGCGGCGGCACCCACAGCGAGCACTGCAGCGGGAGCGGCTCTCCCGCCTGCAGCGGCTCTCCCTCCGTAGCGCTGAGGTGCCGGGAGCGTAGCTCCCGGACCTCAGCGCACACACAGTGCCTCTCCTCTCCCCCGGCGCGCACACACAGATCAGCGTGCCAGGGAGCTCCCTCACTGCCGCGGTCGCCGGAGAGGTCCGGGACCGCGGCACACAATCTAAAAATACATTTTTTAAATCACTCTCTACACACGGCGCCTAGTGCCCACAATATTTTAAACCTGGCGCCAAGCGCCCATTGTCCTTATAATGGCGGCGGGCACTAGGGGTTAACCCCTTCAGTGCCGCGGCGGCCATTGTCCACGTGGGCTGGGGGTCTCTCCGGCCACAGGCAACCAATGTCCCTGTTCAGAGTCCTCTAGCCACAGGAGGTAGTAAGGGGAACCCAGCAGTCCACAGAGTGCTCTGGTTTCCCACTAGACCCCCGTGAGTAAGGCAAGAATCCACTGCACAATACTTAGCGCCTGGGGTGCTGGTAGATAGCTCCCAGTCCGCATCTTTTGGCACACCCCCTGCCATGCCGCACGGGTAGCTGGGTTGCCCGGTACCCCTGTGTGCAGCACATTTTAAACATGGCGCCTAGGGTCATTCAACAATGGCGCCATAGCACGGGGTTTAACCCCTTCAGTGTCGCGGCTGCCAGCAACATCATCATTCTAAATAGATGAATAAGGTGTCAGATGTGGTGTTGATAAAAGTGATTTTCATATAAAGAAGCAGACGGGAGAGTGTATATCATGTGTGTGCATCCTGGAGGGAATTGTATAGACGCGGCATTCCCTATCTGCTGTGTGTACATTGGAGGCCATTAGCTGACATCTCTCATCTAAGTCACTATTTACTATCCACGTCCCATGAATATTTCTGAAGTATTAATAAACGCATCCATCCCTTTGTTCCTTATATTATGGCGCCATCTGATAAAGTGCAGATTCAATTGGCAGCGACACTTACAATTGTGTGGCTGCAGCTCCAGGGTGTAAAGCATGAAGCTATTCAATTACTTGCCAATTGTTCCGCATGATAAGCCCGGAACTAAGGGAATACCCCGCGTGGGGAATCCCAGGGGATGCAATTTACACAATTGTTTTTCTCCCAGCTGCTGTGGCTCCCTGAGGGGCCTGTGCTCGGGGTGTCGGACAGTAATTGAATACCTCAGGGCAGAGCAGAAGCCGCATGGTGAGTCCAGCGGGCAATTACATCTGCCCCCATGTGGCTTTCTCCGCTGTGAGGAAAACATTGTACTTCATTAATAAATGTTGAAGCTAAGGGGAGGTGGGTGATCGACAGACAGTCATTAAGTCGACACCCTATGGTCGACAGGGTCAAAAGTCCAACAGGGTTGATACATGTTTTTTAGGGGTTTTTTACGCTCTTACAACTTTTTTTTAATTTACTATCCATGTCACAAACTACTGGGTGGTATTCATGTGACCGGCGGTCGGGAGACCGACGGTAACATGACCTCCACCGACATCCCGTCCCCTCACTATCCCGATGGTCGGCATGCCGACCAACAGGGACTATTTCCACTCGTGGGTGTCCACGACACCCATAGAGTGGGAATAGAACCCGTGGCGAGCGCAACGAGCCCCTAACAGCTGGCATCCCGACGTCGGCATGCTGCCGGGGATCCCGGCGTCGGTATGCTGACTGGCGGTCTCCTGATCGCCGGTCAGCATATTACACCCAAACTATTACCTTTAGTAACCTTGCACCGAGCGCAGTGTAGTGGACCAAACCACCGCGCCTGAAGCGTGGCAAGCGACCAATTTCAACAGAATTGGAAAAAAATGGATAAAAAGGCACAACAAATTTATTTTTATTTTTTTTGTATGTGTGTGTGTGTGTGTGTGTGTGTGTGTGTGTGTGTGTGTGTGTGTGTGTGTGTATGTGTGTGTGTGTATGTGTGTGTGTGTATGTGTGTATGTATGTATGTATGTGTGTGTATGTATGTATGTATGTATGTATGTGTATGTGTGTATGTATGTGTGTATGTATGTATGTGTGTACGTGTGTATGTGTGTGTGTGTGTGTGTGTGTGTGTGTGTGTATGTATGTGTATGTATGTGTGTGTATGTATGTGTGTATGTATGTGTGTATGTATGTGTGTATGTATGTATGTATGTATGTATGTATGTATGTATGTATGTGTGTGTGTGTGTGTATATGTTGACCTTTTGACCCCGTCAGACTTTTCCCTGACCACATGGTGTGGACCTAATGACTGTCACCCAGAGGAAAGCTGTAGTTCTATTTGCACAGATCGCCAGCAGCATACTTGTATCATTAACACGAGTGTGCGTAACGCCGGCTACTGCTTCTGAGTGGAAATATATGTAGGCAGCGGCAGAGAAGGCCGGGACGGTTCAGTGATGGAACAGCGTGGAAAACATGACATAATCCAGGCCTGGCTACATTCATTATAAGGGGGTAATTCAGATCTGATCGCTAGGGTGCGTTTCTTGCTTCCCTGCGATCAGATAGTCGCCGCCTGCAGGGGGAGGGGAAACGCCCGTACAGGGTGCATTCTGCGCAGCCCCGGACTCACTCAGCTGCTGCCATGTAATCCTGCTGATCGGGGCCGGACATAAGGAACCCTCCCTGAAAACGCCTGGGCCCGCCTGCGTTTGTCCGGACACTCCTGGAAAACGGTCAGTCGCCACCCACAAATGGCCACTTCCTGTCAATCTCCTTGCGAACAACGGTGCGTTCAGATTTTTCGCACCACCCCGTCACTAGATGCCAATGCCTGTCGCTGTTGTGCGACGCGCCGGAGCATTGCGGTGCATATGCAGTTCAGATCTGATTGCCCACTGTGCAAAAACGCAGCCTAAGCAATCAGATGTGAATGACCCCTGAATGACCCCATGCTGACTACCGCCATCGCGTGCTCTACCCTTACTGATGCCTCGGGAATGGGTCGTTGGGTCGACACAACTTAGGTCGAACACTATTGGTCGACATGTACTAGGTCGACAGGTCAAAAGGTTGACATGAGTTTTTTTACTTTTTACTTGTTTTCTTCGTACAGTGACGGGGAACCCCAGTTAGTGCACCGTGTCCCCTTGAATGGCCCGCTGCGCTCACACAGGTCACTATTCCCAGCTGTAGTCCACATGGATCGTAAAGTATGAAATAGTTCAAAAATTTAAGAAAAAAAAATGTGAAAAACTCATGTCGACCTTTTGAACTGTCGACCTAGTACATGTCGACCTGACGACCGTATCCCGATGCCTCTATGGTCTGAACCCCCTTCCGTCAATTAACAATCTGCATTTTCAGCATAGAAGGTGAGATTGTTTCACATCTGGGGCGGGATGTACTAAAGAAAAAATGCGGTAAAACCCCCGAAAACGGGGGTTTTACAGCATTTTTATGTTTACTAACACCCCACCGCCACGTTTTCAGCGTCCAGGGAATCGCCATCTCTGGATGGCGATACCCTATAGAAACCTATGGGCTTCTTTTCGCCGATCGCCGCAACCCGCCGACACCGCCGCAGAACCCCTTCCCCCCCCGGCTCACCTTCCTCCAGGCTGCCCTGGACCCGGAAGGTAGTCTCCTCCTACCCCTAGCAACGCAGCCAGGACGTCCTTCCGGCTGCAGGGGGGAGGAGGAGGCGCCGGGGGCAGCCTGCTGCTGCTTCCCGGCGTCTAGCCAATGTGGGGACCCCTGGGAGGTGACGGCGACCCCCCGCAGACCACCTGACAGGTATCGCGGGGGGCCTCCGTCACCGCATCGCGATGTTGATCGCATATGTTAGTATATATGCGATCAACATCGCTGCGGTCAGCGGTTGACCGAAAGTAACCTCACCGCTAACCACAAAGTTCCCACCATTGGTTACAATAGAGCGCATAGGCGCTACATTGTAACACTGCCGGGTGCTGCCTGTCATACAGTACAGGAGCACACAGCCAATCAGGAGGGTGCCACAACGTGGCGCTCCCTGATTGGCTGAAGAAACCCACTTAGACATAAGTCAGAGGGGGTTCCTGGCATTTGGGGAAAGGGGTCCCATGTGAGAACATGGGGCCCCTTTCAGTGCGAGGTCGGGTGTCCGTTTTGTTATTTTGCAAAGTACCTGGATTACAAATGGATTAAAAGAGGAGCCATCTACCCTGGATTTCGTGAGTATAATTTTTTCAACAAGTACACCATGGATTCTACATGGAGAAGAGGACCGACCCTCGTGTGAACATAGGTAAGTATGTGTGTATGGAGGTGTGCATGTATGTATTAAAGTTTTACTTTCAAGGTGTGTGTCTTATGTTTTTATTGGGGTATTTTTTTAGTAGTAGTACTACAGGTACCAGCGGGCCCGGTTTTCCACCACATGCTGGTACTTGTGGTTCTCCAAGTACCAGCTTCCGGGGGAGGCTTGCTGGGACTTGTAGTACTGCTACTAAAAACAATATTAATTTTTTGACAAAAAGGCTATCAGCCTCCCATCCGCAGCCCTTGGATGGGGGGGACAGCCTTGGGCTTCACCCCTGGTCCTTGGGTGGCTGGAGGGGGGGGGACCCCTTGATTGAAGGGGTCCCCACTCCTCCAGGGTACCCCGGCCAGGGGTGACTAGATGGTTATGTAATGCAAGGGCCGCAGGGACGTAGATAAAAGTGTATCTGGCTAGTGGAGCCCGGTGCTGGTTTCAGAAATACGGGGGACTCCTACGCTTTTTGTCCCCCGTATTTTTGGAACCAGGACCAGGCGCAGAGCCCGGTGCTGGTTGTTTAAATATGGGGTAACCCCTGACATTTTTTCCCCCATATTTTTACAACCAGGACCGGCTCAAAGAGCCCGAGGCTGGTTTGGCTTAGGAGGGGGGACCCCACGCATTTTTTTTTTTTTTTTAAATTAACACTTTCCCACCCCTTCCCACTGAAAAACATGCACGGATCTCATGGATCCGTGCATGCCTATCCAAACACGGGGGAAAAAAGCAGGTCTGGTTTTTTTTAGGACTTTTTCACGAATTGTATTTCAGCACGGCAGTGTTTGGCTATTGTCGGCAGTGTTTGTGGTTTGCACTTTTTAGTAAATTACCGATTTCTACCAAATTGCAGGCGTATTTAACCGATGGTGTATTGATTCGTAATTTTTTCCTAGGACTTCCAAAATATTACGAATGCCCTCATCACTGCCGTGATTTGAGTTTAGTAAATTCCCGTGATGACACTTTGAAGAAAAAACGTCATCTCGGTCAAAATCGGGACCTTAGTAAATATACCCCATTGTGGAAGATAACCCAAATCTAACTCTTAGCTGCCGAGTCCTACAACATTTACATTCAAACCACAGAGCAAAGCGGGCAAATTCCGTCACACAACGAGAAATTCTCCTTCCTGTCTCCAGTGGATAAGTGTATGCCTGCATCAATACTGACCGTAACCTGCTCAGAGACCCAATCGCAGCGAGTACTGCCTGTAACCTGCTCAGAGACCCCATCGCAGCGAGTACTGACTATAACCTGCTCAGACACCCCATCACAGCAAGTACTGACTGTAACCTGCTCAGAGACCCCATCACAGCAAGTACTGACTGGAACCTGCTCAGAGACCCCATCACAGCGAGTACTGACTATAACCTGCTCAGAGACCCCATCACAGCGAGTACTGACTGTAACCTGCTCAGAGACCCCATCACAGCAAGTACTGACTGGAACCTGCTCTGAGACCCCATCGCAGCGAGTACTGACTATAACCTGCTCAGAGATCCCATCACAGCAAGTACTGACTGAAACCTGCTCAGAGACCCCATCACAGCAAGTACTGACTGGAACCTGCTCTGAGACCCCATCGCAGCGAGTACTGACTATAACCTGCTCAGACACCCCATCACAGCAAGTACTGACTGTAACCTGCTCAGAGACCCCATCACAGCAAGTACTGACTGTAACCTGCTCAGAGACCCCATCACAGCAAGTACTGACTGTAACCTGCTCTGAGACCCCATCGCAGGGAGTACTGCCTGTAACCTGCTAAGAGACCCCATCGCAGCAATTACTGACTGTAACCTGCTCAGATACCCCATCACAGCAAGTACTGACTGTAACCTGCTCAGAGACCCCATCGCAGCGAGTACTGACTGTAACCTGCCCAGAGACCCCATCACAGCAAGTACTGACTGTAACCTGCTCAGAGACCCAATCGCAGCGAGTACTGACTGTAACCTGCTCAGAGACCCCATTGCAGCGAGTACTGCCTGTAACCTGCTCTGAGACCCCATTGCAGCAAGTACTGCCTGCAAGCTGCTCTGAGACCCCATCGCAGCGAGTACTGACCATAACCTGCTCTGAGACCCCATCGCAGCGAGTACTGCCTGTAACCTGCTCTGAGACCCCATCGCAGCAAGTACTGACCATAACCTGCTCAGAGATCCCATCACAGCAAGTACTGACTGTAACCTGCTCAGAGACCCCATCGCAGCGAGTACTGCCCATAACCTGCTCTGAGACCCCATCACAGAAAGTACTGACTGTAACCTGCTCAGGGACTCCATCGCAGCAAGTACTGACTGTAACCTGCTCAGAGACACCATCACAGCATGTACTGACTGTAACCTGCTCAGAGACCCCATCACAGCGAGTACTGACTGTAACCTGCTCAGAGACCCCATCACAGCAAGTACTGACTGTAACCTGCTCTGATACCCCATCGCAGCGAGTACTGACTGTAACCTGCTCAGAGACCCCATCACAGCAAGTACCGACTATAACCTGCTAAAAGACCCCATCACAGAAAGTACTGACTGTAACCTGCTCAAAGACCACATCACAGCAAGTACTGACTGTAACCTGCTCAGAGACCCCATCACAGAAAGTACTGACCGCAACCTGCTCAGAGCCTCCATCGCAGCAAGTACTGACTGTAACCTGCTCTGAGACCCCATCACAGAAAGTACTAACAGTAACCTGCTCTGAGACCCCATCACAGCAAGTACTGACTGTAACCTGCTCAGAGACCCCATCGCAGCGAGTACTGACTGTAACCTGCTCAGAGACCCCATCGCAGCGAGTACTGACTGTAACCTGCTCAGAGACCCCATCACAGCAATTACTGACTGTAACCTGCTCTGAGACCCCATCGCAGCGAGTACTGACTGTAACCTGCTCAGAGACCCCATCGCAGCGAGTACTGACTGTAAGATGCTCAGAGACCCCATCGCAGCAAGTACTAACTGTAATCGGCTCAGAGACCCCATCACAGCAATTACTGACTGTAACCTGGTCTGAGACCCCATCGCAGCGAGTACTGACTGTAACCTGCTCAGAGACCCCATCGCAGCGAGTACTGACTGTAACCTGCTCTGAGACCCCATCGCAGCGAGTACTGACTGAAACCTGCTCAGAGACCCCATCGCAGCAAGTACTGACTGTAACCTGCTCTGAGACCCCATCGCAGCGAGTACTGACTGTAACCTGCTCTGAGACCCCATCGCAGCGAGAACTGACTGTAACCTGCTCTGAGACCCCATCACAGCAAGCACTGACTGTAACCTGCTCAGAGACTCCATCGCAGCAAGCTCTGACTGTAACCTGCTCAGAGAACCCATCACAGCAAGTACTGACTGTAACCTGCTCAGAGACCCCATCGCAGCGAGTACTGACTGTAACCTGCTCAGAGACCCCATCACAGCGACTACTGACTGTAACCAGATCAGAGACCCCATCACAGCAAGTACTGACTGTAACCTGCTCTGAGACCCCATCACAGCAAGTACTGACTGGAACCTGCTCTGAGACCCCATCGCAGCGAGTACTGACTATAACCTGCTCAGAGATCCCATCACAGCAATTACTGACTGTAACCTGCTCAGAGATCCCATCACAGCAATTACTGACTGTAACCTGCTCAGAGACCCCATCACAGCAATTACTGACTGTAACCTGCTCAGAGACCCCATCACAGCAAGAACTGACTGTAACCTGCTCAGAGACCCCATCGCAGCGAATACTGACTGTAACCTGCCCAGAGACCACATCATAGCAAGTACTGACTGTAACCTGCTCAGAGACCCAATCGCAGCGAGTACTGACTGTAACCTGCTCTGAGACCCCATTGCAGCGAGTACTGCCTGTAACCTGCTCTGAGACTCCATCGCAGCAAGTACTGCCTGTAACCTGCTCAGAGACCCCATTGCAGCGAGTACTGCCTGTAACCTGCTCTGAGACCCCATTGCAGCAAGTACTGACCATAACCTGCTCAGAGATCCCATCACAGCAAGGCAAGTACTGACTGTAACCTGCTCAGAGACCTCATCACAGCGAGTACTGACCGTAACCTGCTCTGAGACCCCATCGCAGCGAGTACTGCATGTAACCTGCTCAGAGACCCCATCGCAGCGAGTACTGCCCATAACCTGCTCTGAGACCCCATCACAGAAAGTACTGACTGTAACCTGCTCTGAGACCCCATCACAGCAAGTACTAACTGTAACCTGCTCAGGGACTCCATCCCAGCAAGTACTGACTGTAACCTGCTCAGAGACACCATCACAGCATGTACTGACTGTAACCTGCTCAGAGACCCCATCGCAGCGAGTACTGAATGTAACCTGCTCAGAGACCCCATCACAGCGAGTACTGACTGTAACCTGCTCAGAGACCCCATCACAGCAAGTACTGACTGTAACCTGCTCTGATACCCCATCGCAGCGAGTACTGACTGTAACCTGCTCAGAGACCCCATCACAGCAAGTACTGACTATAACCTGCTAAAAGACCCCATCACAGAAAGTACTGACTGTAACCTGCTCAAAGACGACATCACAGCAAGTACTGACTGTAACCTGCTCAGAGACCCCATCACAGAAAGTACTAACAGTAACCTGCTCTGAGACCCCATCACAGAAAGTACTGACTGTAACCTGCTCAGAGACTCCATCGCAGCAAGTACTGACTGTAACCTGCTCTGAGACCCCATCGCAGCGAGTACTGACTGTAACCTGCTCAGAGACCCCATCGTAGCGAGTACTGACTGTAACCTGCTCAGAGACCCCATCACAGCAATTACTGACTGTAACCTACTCTGAGACCCCATCGCAGCGAGTACTGACTGTAACCTGCTCAGAGACCCCATCGCAGCGAGTACTGACTGCAAGATGCTCAGAGACCCCATCGCAGCAAGTACTAACTGTAATCTGCTCAGAGACCCCATCACAGCAATTACTGACTGTAACCTGCTCTGAGACCCCATCGCAGCGAGTACTGACTGTAACCTGCTCAGAGACCCCATCACAGCGAGTACTGACTGTAACCTGCTCAGAGACCCCATCACAGCAAGTACTGACTGTAACCTGCTCTGAGACCCCATCGCAGCGAGTACTGACTGTAACCTGCTCTGAGACCCCATCGCAGCGAGTACTGACTGTAACCTGCTCAGAGACCCCAACGCAGCGAGTACTGACTGTAACCTGCTCAGAGACCCCATCACAGCAATTACTGACTGTAACCTGCTCTGAGACCCCATCGCAGCGAGTACTGACTGTAACCTGCTCAGAGACCCCATCGCAGCGAGTACTGACTGTAAGATGCTCAGAGACCCCATCGCAGCAAGTACTAACTGTAATCTGCTCAGAGACCCCATCACAGCAATTACTGACTGTAACCTGCTCTGAGACCCCATCGCAGCGAGTACTGACTGTAACCTGCTCAGAGACCCCAATGCAGCGAGTACTGACTGTAACCTGCTCAGAGACCCCATCGCAGCAAGTACTGACTGTAACCTGCTCTGAGACCCCATCGCAGCGAGTACTGACTGTAACCTGCTCTGAGACCCCATCGCAGCGAGTACTGACTGTAACCTGCTCTGAGACCCCATCACAGCAAGCACTGACTGTAACCTGCTCAGAGACCACATTGCAGCAAGTACTGACTGTAACCTGCCTAGAGAACCCATCGCAGCAAGTACCGACCATAACCTGCTCAGAGACCCCATCGCAGCAAGTACTGACTGTAACCTGCTCTGAGACCCCATCACAGAAAGTACTGACTGTAACCTGCTCTGAGACCCCATCACAGCAAGTACTGACTGTAACCTGCTCAGAGACTCCATCGCAGCAAGTACTGACTGTAACCTGCTCAGAGAACCCATCACAGCAAGTACTGACTGTAACCTGCTCAGAGACCCCATCGCAGCGAGTACTGACTGTAACCTGCTCAGAGACCCCATCACAGCGAGTACTGACTGTAACCTGATCAGAGACCCCATCACAGCAAGTACTGACTGTAACCTGCTCTGAGACCCCATCACAGCAAGCACTGACTGTAACCTGCTCAGAGACCACATTGCAGCAAGTACTGACTGTAACCTGCCCAGAGAACCCATCGCAGTGAGTACTGACCATAACCTGCTCAGAGACCCCATCGCAGCAAGTACTGACTGTAACCTGCTCAGAGACCCCATCACAGCAAGTACTGACTGTAACCTGCTCTGAGACCCCATCGCAGCGAGTACTGACTGTAAACTGCTGATACCCCATCACAGCAAGCACTGACTGTAACCTAGTCAGAGAACCCATCGCAGCGAGTACTGCCTGTAACCTGCTCAGAGACCCCATCACAGCAAGTACTGACTGTAACCTGCTCTGAGACCCCATCGCAGCGAGTACTGACTGTAACCTGCTCAGAGACCCCATCGCAGCGAGTACTGACCATAACCTGCTCAGAGACCCCATCGCAGCGAGTACTGACCATAACCTGCTCAGAGACCCCATCACAGCAAGTACTAACTGTAACCTGCTCAGGGACTCCATCGCAGCAAGTACTGACTGTAACCTGCTCAGAGACACCATCACAGCATGTACTGACTGTAACCTGCTCAGAGACCCCATCGCAGCGAGTACTGACTGTAACCTGCTCAGAGACCCCATCACAGCGAGTACTGACTGTAACCTGCTCAGAGACCCCATCACAGCAAGTACTGACTGTAACCTGCTCTGATACCCCATCGCAACGAGTACTGACTGTAACCTGCTCAGAGACCCCATCACAGCAAGTACTGACTATAACCTGCTAAAAGACCCCATCACAGAAAGTACTGACTGTAACCTGCTCAAAGACCACATCACAGCAAGTACTGACTGTAACCTGCTCAGAGACCCCATCACAGAAAGTACTGACCGCAACCTGCTCAGAGCCTCCATCGCAGCAAGTACTGACTGTAACCTGCTCTGAGACCCCATTACAGAAAGTACTAACAGTAACCTGCTCTGAGACCCCATCACAGCAAGTACTGACTGTAACCTGCTCAGAGACTCCATCGCAGCAAGTACTGACTGTAACCTGCTCTGAGACCCCATTGCAGCGAGTACTGACTGTAACCTGCTCAGAGACCCCATCGCAGAGAGTACTGACTGTAACCTGCTCAGAGACCCCATCACAGCAATTACTGACTGTAACCTGCTCTGAGACCCCATCGCAGCGAGTACTGACTGTAACCTGCTCAGAGACCCCATCGCAGCGAGTACTGACTGTAAGATGCTCAGAGACCCCATCGCAGCAAGTACTAACTGTAATCTGCTCAGAGACCCCATCACAGCAATTACTGACTGTAACCTGCTCTGAGACCCCATCGCAGCGAGTACTGACTGTAACCTGCTCAGAGACCCCATCACAGCGAGTACTGACTGTAACCTGCTCAGAGACCCCATCACAGCAAGTACTGACTGTAACCTGCTCTGATACCCCATCACAGCAAGCACTGACTGTAACCTGCTCTGAGACCCCATCGCAGCGAGTACTGACTGTAACCTGCTCAGAGACCCCATCGCAGCGAGTACTGACTGTAACCTGCTCAGAGACCCCATCACAGCAATTACTGACTGTAACCTGCTCTGAGACCCCATCGCAGCGAGTACTGACTGTAACCTGCTCAGAGACCCCATCGCAGAGAGTACTGACTGTAAGATGCTCAGAGACCCCATCGCAGCAAGTACTAACTGTAATCTGCTCAGAGACCCCATCACAGCAATTACTGACTGTAACCTGCTCTGAGACCCCATCGCAGCGAGTACTGACTGTAACCTGCTCAGAGACCCCATCGCAGCGAGTACTGACTGTAACCTGCTCTGAGACCCCATCGCAGCAAGTACTGACTGTAACCTGCTCTGAGACCCCATCGCAGCAAGTACTGACTGTAACCTGCTCAGAGACCCCATCGCAGCGAGTACTGACTGTAACCTGCTCAGAGACCCCATCACAGCGAGTACTGACTGTAACCTGATCAGAGACCCCATCACAGCAAGTACTGACTGGAACCTGCTCTGAGACCCCATCGCAGCGAGTACTGACTATAACCTGCTATGAGATCCCATCACAGCAAGTACTGACTGTAACCTGCTCAGAGACCCCATCACAGCAAGTACTGACTGTAACCTGCTCTGAGACCCCATCGCAGGGAGTACTGCCTGTAACCTGCTAAGAGACCCCATCGCAGCAATTACTGACTGTAACCTGCTCAGAGACCCCATCACAGCAAGTACTGACTGTAACCTGCTCAGAGACCCCATCGCAGCGAGTACTGACTGTAACCTGCCCAGAGACCACATCATAGCAAGTACTGACTGTAACCTGCTCAGAGACCCAATCGCAGCGAGTACTGACTGTAACCTGCTCTGAGACCCCATCGCAACGAGTACTGCCTGTAACCTGCTCTGAGACTCCATCGCAGCAAGTACTGCCTGTAACCTGCTCAGAGACCCCATTGCAGCGAGTACTGCCTGTAACCTGCTCTGAGACCCCATTGCAGCAAGTACTGCCTGCAAGCTGCTCTGAGACCCCATCGCAGCGAGTACTGACCATAACCTGCTCTGAGACCCCATCGCAGCGAGTACTGCCTGTAACCTGCTCTGAGACCCCATCGCAGCAAGTACTGACCATAACCTGCTCAGAGATCCCATCACAGCAAGTACTGACTGTAACCTGCTCAGAGACCTCATCACAGCGAGTACTGACCGTAACCTGCTCTGAGACCCCATCGCAGCGAGTACTGCATGTAACCTGCTCAGAGACCCCATCGCAGCGAGTACTGCCCATAACCTGCTCTGAGACCCCATCACAGAAAGTACTGACTGTAACCTGCTCTGAGACCCCATCACAGCAAGTACTAACTGTAACCTGCTCAGGGACTCCATCGCAGCAAGTACTGACTGTAACCAGCTCAGAGACACCATCACAGCATGTACTGACTGTAACCTGCTCAGAGACCCCATCGCAGCGAGTACTGACTGTAACCTGCTCAGAGACCCCATCACAGCGAGTACTGACTGTAACCTGCTCAGAGACCCCATCACAGCAAGTACTGACTGTAACCTGCTCTGATACCCCATCGCAGCGAATACTGACTGTAACCTGCTCAGAGACCCCATCACAGCAAGTACTGACTATAACCTGCTAAAAGACCCCATCACAGAAAGTACTGACTGTAACCTGCTCAAAGACCACATCACAGCAAGTACTGACTGTAACCTGCTCAGAGACCCCATCACAGAAAGTACTGACCGCAACCTGCTCAGAGCCTCCATCGCAGCAAGTACTGACTGTAACCTGCTCTGAGACCCCATCACAGAAAGTACTAACAGTAACCTGCTCTGAGACCCCATCACAGCAAGTACTGACTGTAACCTGCTCAGAGACTCCATCGCAGCAAGCACTGACTGTAACCTGCTCTGAGACCCCATCGCAGCGAGTACTGACTGTAACCTGCTCAGAGACCCCATCGCAGCGAGTACTGACAGTAACCTGCTCAGAGACCCCATCACAGCAATTACTGACTGTAACCTGCTCTGAGACCCCTTCGCAGCGAGTACTGACTGTAACCTGCTCAGAGACCCCATCGCAGCGAGTACTGACTGTAAGATGCTCAGAGACCCCATCGCAGCAAGTACTAACTGTAATCTGCTCAGAGACCCCATCACAGCAATTACTGACTGTAACCTGCTTTGAGACCCCAATGCAGCGAGTACTGACTGTAACCTGCTCAGAGACCCCATCACAGCGAGTACTGACTGTAACCTGCTCAGAGACCCCATCACAGCAAGTACTGACTGTAACCTGCTCTGATACCCCATCACAGCAAGCACTGACTGTAACCTGCTCTGAGACCCCATCGCAGCGAGTACTGACTGTAACCTGCTCAGAGACCCCATCGCAGAGAGTACTGACTGTAACCTGCTCAGAGACCCCATCACAGCAATTACTGACTGTAACCTGCTCTGAGACCCCATCGCAGCGAGTACTGACTGTAACCTGCTCAGAGACCCCATCGCAGCGAGTACTGACTGTAACCTGCTCAGAGACCCCATCGCAGCGAGTACTGACTGTAAGATGCTCAGAGACCCCATCGCAGCAAGTACTAACTGTAATCTGCTCAGAGACCCCATCACAGCAATTACTGACTGTAAACTGCTCTGAGACCCCATCGCAGCGAGTACTGACTGTAACCTGCTCAGAGACCCCATCGCAGCGAGTACTGACTGTAACCTGCTCAGAGACCCCATCGCAGCAAGTACTGACTGTAACCTGCTCTTAGACCCCATCGCAGCGAGTACTGACTGTAACCTGCTCTGAGACCCCATCGCAGAGAGTACTGACTGTAACCTGCTCTGAGACCCCATCACAGCAAGCACTGACTGTAACCTGCTCAGAGACCACATTGCAGCAAGTACTGACTGTAACCTGCCTAGAGAACCCATCGCAGCGAGTACTGACCATAACCTGCTCAGAGACCCCATCGCAGCAAGTACTGACTGTAACCTGCTCTGAGACCCCATCACAGAAAGTACTGACTGTAACCTGCTCTGAGACCCCATCACAGCAAGTACTGACTGTAACCTGCTCAGAGACTCCATCGCAGCAAGTACTGACTGTAACCTGCTCAGAGAACCCATCGCAGCGAGTACTGACCTTAACCTGCTCAGAGACCCCATCGCAGCAAGTACTGACTGTAACCTGCTCAGAGACCCTATCGCAGCAAGTACTGACTGTAACCTGCCCAGAGAACCCATCGCAGCGAGTACTGACCTTAACCTGCTCAGAGACCCCATCGCAGCAAGTACTGACTGTAACCTGCTCAGAGACCCCATCACAGCAAGTACTGACTGTAACCTGCTCTGAGACCCCATCGCAGCGAGTACTGACTGTAAACTGCTGAGACCCCATCACAGCAAGCACTGACTGTAACCTGGTCAGAGAACCCATCACAGCGAGTACTGCCTGTAACCTGCTCAGAGACCCCATCGCAGCGAGTACTGCCTGTAACCTGCTCTGAGACCCCATTGCAGCAAGTACTGCCTGCAAGCTGCTCTGAGACCCCATCGCAGCGAGTACTGACTGTAACCTGCTCTGAGACCCCATCGCAGCCAGTACTGCCTGTAACCTGCTCTGAGACCCCATCGCAGCAAGTACTGACCATAACCTGCTCAGAGATCCCATCACAGCAAGTACTGACTGTAACCTGCTCAGAGACCTCATCACAGCGAGTACTGACCGTAACCTGCTCTGAGACCCCATCGCAGCGAGTACTGCATGTAACCTGCTCAGAGACCCCATCGCAGCGAGTACTGCCCATAACCTGCTCAGAGACCCCATCGCAGCGAGTACTGACCATAACCTGCTCAGAGACCCCATCACAGCAAGTACTGACTGTAACCTGCTCAGAGACCCCATCGCAGCGAGTACTGACTGTAACCTGCTCAGAGACCCCATCACAGCAAGTACTGACCATAACCTGCTCAGAGACCCCATCACAGCAAGTACTGACTGTAACCTGCCCAGATACCCCATCACAGCCAGCACTGACTGTAACCTGCTCAGAGACCCTATCGCAGCAAGTACTCAACATTTTACTTCCTTGTAATAAGAAATCAGAACGTAGGAGTAAATATTTAACTACTAAACACTGATCGGAATTTTATTTATTTTTGGAATAAAATATTAGCCCCACATTATTCAGCAAATTATTCTCCAGCCAGTTGGATGAGCCACCAGTAGATGTGACCTCTGGATCCGATGGCAGCACCTCCTGAAAAAGAGTACGCGTGTCCATCGCACACTGAAACAGAGTACGCGCGTCCATCGCACACTGAAACAGAGTACGCGCGTCCATCGCACACTGAAACAGAGTACGCGCGTCCATCGCACACTGAAACAGAGTACACGCGTCCATCGCACACTGAAACAGAGTACACGCGTCCATCGCACACTGAAAGAGTACGCGCATCCCTCGCACACTGAAAAAGAGTACGCGCATCCCTCGCACACCAAAACAGAGTACGCGCATCCCTAGCACACCGAAACAGAGTACACGCATCCATCGCACACCAAAACAGAGTACACGCGTCCATCGCACACCGAAACAGAGTACGCGCGTCCATCGCACACCGAAACAGAGTACGCGCGTCCATCGCACACCGAAACAGAGTACGTGCATCCCTCGCACACTGAAACAGAGTACACGCGTCCATCGCACACCGAAACAGAATACGCGCATCCCTCGCACACCGAAACAGAGTACGCGCATCCATCGCACACCGAAACAGAGTACGCGCGTCCATCGCACACTGAAAAAGAGTACACGCATCCATCGCACACCGAAACAGAGTACGCGCGTCCATTGCACACCGAAACAGAGTACACGTATCCATCGCACACTGAAATAGAGTACACGTGTCCATCGAACACCGAAACAGAGTACACGCATCCATTGCACACTGCCATCGCACACCGAAACAGAGTACACACGTCCATCGCACACCGAAACAGAGTACGCGCGTCCATCGCACACCGAAACAGAGTACGCGCGTCCATCGCACACCGAAACAGAGTACGCGCGTCCACCGCACACCGAAAAAGAGTACGCGCGTCCCTCGCACACTGAAACAGAGTACGCGCGTCCCTCGCACACTGAAACAGAGTACGCGCGTCCCTCGCACACTGAGACAGAGTACGCACGTCCCTCGCACACTGAAAAAGAGTACGCGCGTCCCTCGTACACTGAAAAAGAGTACGCGCGTCCATCGCACACTGAAAAAGAGTACGTGCGTCCATCGCACACTGAAAAAGAGTACGTGCGTCCATCGCACACCGAAACAGAGTACGCGCGTCCATTGCACACCGAAACAGAGTACGCGCGTCCATCGCACACTGAAACAGAGTACGCGCGTCCATCGCACACTGAGAGTACGCGCGTCCATCGCACACTGAAACAGAGTAAGCACGTCCATCGCACACTGAAACAGAGTACGCGCGTCCATCGCACACTGAGAGTACGCGCGTCCATCGCACACTGAAACAGAGTACGCGCGTCCATCGCACACTGAGAGTACGCGCGTCCATCGCACACCGAAACAGAGTACGCGCGTCCATCGCACACCGAAACAGAGTACGCGCGTCCATCGCACACTGAAACAGAGTACGCGCATCCCTCGCACACCGAAACAGAGTACGCGTGTCCATCACACACTGAAACAGAGTACGCGCGTCCATCGCACACCGAAACAGAGTACGCGCGTCCATCGCACACTGAAAGAGTACGCGCGTCCATCGCACACTGAAAAAGAGTACGCGCATCCATCGCACACCGAAACAGAGTACACGCATCCATCGCACACTGAAAAAGAGTGCGCGCGTCCATCGCACACTGAAAAAGAGTACGCGCGTCCCTCGCACACTGAAACCGGATACGCGCGTCCACCGCACACTGAAAAAGAGTACACGCGTCCCTCGCACACTGAAACAGAGTACACGCGTCCATCGCACACTGAAACAGAGTACACGCATCCATCGCACACTGAAACAGAGTACGCGCGTCCATCGCACACTGAAACAGAGTATGCGCATCCCTCGCACACTGAAACAGAGTACGCGCGTCCATCGCACACTGAAACAGAGTACACGCATCCATCGCACACTGCCATCGCACACTGAAACAGAGTACGCGCGTCCATCGCACACTGAAACAGAGTACGCGCGTCCATCGCACACTGAAACAGAGTACACGCATCCATCGCACACTGAAACAGAGTACACGCATCCATCGCACACTGAAACAGAGTACACGCATCCATCGCATACTGCCATCGCACACTGAAACAGAGTACGCGCGTCCATCGCACACTGAAACAGAGTACGCGCGTCCATCGCACACTGAAACAGAGTACACGCATCCATCGCACACTGCCATCGCACACTGAAACAGAGTACGCGCGTCCATCGCACACCAAAACAGAGTACGCGCGTCCATTGCACAATGAAACAGAGTACACGCATCCATCGCACAATGAAACAGAGTATGCGCGTCCATCGCACACCGAAACAGAGTATGCGCGTCCATCGCACACTGAAAGAGTACGCGCGTCCATCGCACACTTAAACAGAGTACACGCATCCATCGCACACCGAAACAGAGTACGCGCATCCCTCGCACACTGAAACAGAGTACACGCATCCATCGCACACCGAAACAGAGTACGCGCGTCCATCGCACACCGAAACAGAGTACGCGCGTCCATCGCACACTGAAAGAGTACGCGCGTCCCTCGCACACTGAAACAGAGTACGCGCGTCCATCGCACACTGAAACAGAGTACGCGCGTCCATCGCACACTGAAACAGAGTACACGCATCCATCGCACACTGCCATCGCACACTGTAACAGAGTACGCGCGTCCATTGCACACTGAAACAGAGTACACGCATCCATCGCACACCGAAACAGAGTACACGCGTCCATCGCACACTGAAAAAGAGTACGCGCATCCCTCGCACACTGAAACAGAGTACGCGCGTCCCTCGCACACTGAAACAGAGTACGCGCGTCCATCGCACACTGAAACAGAGTACGCGCGTCCATCGCACACTGAAACAGAGTACACGCATCCATCGCACACTGCCATCGCACACTGAAACAGAGTACGCGCGTCCATCGCACACCAAAACAGAGTACGCGCGTCCATTGCACACTGAAACAGAGTACACGCGTCCATCGCACACTGAAAGAGTACGCGCGTCCATCGCACACTGAAAAAGAGTACGCGCATCCCTCGCACACTGAAAAAGAGTACGCGCATCCCTCGCACACTGAAAGAGTACGCGCGTCCCTCGCACACTGAAACAGAGTACGCGCGTCCATCGCACACTGAAACAGAGTACACGCATCCATCGCACACTGCCATCGCACACTGAAACAGAGTACGCGCGTCCATCGCACACCAAAACAGAGTACGCGCGTCCATTGCACACTGAAACAGAGTACACCACATCACACACACACACAAGTATTTCTACAGTGACACAAATGTACAATGACAGACTGTACTAATGTATTTATGTGGTAATCTCGTGTTAATGGCGATCTGACACGGCGGTAACAGAACGGATTTCCCCTACGATAAAATTGGGAGTTATGGTCCTTATACACTTGTGAGTTATCTGGTACAATGCTTCGATTTCGACCGCATCTGTGAGATAAATCGCAGAATTGCATGCACATCTTATGTACCATGCGACGCAATGCGCGGGCACGCTGGTCGAATCTCACATCTCAAGATATTATGTGCTACACTTAATATTTATCGGATTGTGCGTGCGACCGCATGCTGTTTTACCACATTGGGTTTATCGCACTGCGATGTGCGATCTGTCAGTTATTTAGCTCACTTCCTGGACACTCCCCTCCACCCATTTCTGCTCGCAAGAGGTATGCGATAAATCACATGATTGTATGTGCACCGAATGCACAAAAAAAACACTTTCGATGCGATTAATCGCACGCAGACCTTCAAGGTAAATCGAAGCGCAATATTGCACAAGTGTATGGGCACCATTAGTATTGCGCATTTGTGATTATTTTTTCTCACTCTAAAAACTAAGAAAGTGAAGAACGTTATTACAGCGCGATTCTGTGACCCGTCCCCCGCTGTTGTCACCTCAAGTGTGAGTAGTAGATTCAGGTGACATTATCTCATGTTTCACCCCCAATAACATCACGATGGGAAAATAAGATTTTACTTACCGATAAATCTATTTCTCGTAGTCCGTAGTGGATGCTGGGACTCCGTCAGGACCATGGGGAATAGCGGCTCCGCAGGAGACAGGGCACAAAATTTAAAAGTTTGACCACTAGGTGGTGTGTACTGGCTCCTCCCCCTATGACCCTCCTCCAAGCCTCAGTTAGGATACTGTGCCCGGACGAGCGTACACAATAAGGAAGGATTTTGAATCCCGGGTAAGACTCATACCAGCCACACCAATCACACCGTACAACTTGTGATCTGAACCCAGTTAACAGTATGACAAACGTAGGAGCCTCTGAACAGACGGCTCACAACAATAACAACCCGATTTTTTTGTAACAATAACTATGTACAAGTATTGCAGACAATCCGCACTTGGGATGGGCGCCCAGCATCCACTACGGACTACGAGAAATAGATTTATCGGTAAGTAAAATCTTATTTTCTCTGACGTCCTAGTGGATGCTGGGACTCCGTCAGGACCATGGGGATTATACCAAAGCTCCCAAACGGGCGGGAGAGTGCGGATGACTCTGCAGCACCGAATGAGAGAACTCCAGGTCCTCCTTAGCCAGGGTATCAAATTTGTAGAATTTTACAAACGTGTTCTCCCCTGACCACGTAGTTGCTCGGCAGAGTTGTAATGCCGAGACCCCTCGGGCAGCCGCCCAAGATGAGCCCACCTTCCTTGTGGAATGGGCCTTGACAGATTTAGGCTGTGGCAGGCCTGCCACAGAATGTGCAAGTTGAATTGTGCTACAAATCCAACGAGCAATCGTCTGCTTAGAAGCAGGAGCACCCAGCTTGTTGGGTGCATACAGTATAAACAGCGAGTCAGATTTTCTGACTCCAGCCGTCCTTGAAATATATATTTTCAATGCTCTGACAACGTCCAGCAACTTGGAATCCTCCAAATCGCTAGTAGCCGCAGGCACCACAATAGGCTGGTTCAGGTGAAACGCTGAAACCACCTTAGGCAGAAAGTGAGGACGCGTCCGCAGTTCTGCCCTGTCCGAATGGAAAATCAGATATGGGCTTTTATACGATAAAGCCGCCAATTCTGACACTCTCCTGGCTGAAGCCAGGGCCAGTAGCATGGTTACTTTCCATGTAAGATATTTCAAATCCACCGATTTGAGTGGCTCAAACCAATGGGATTTGAGAAAATCCAAAACTACATTAAGATCCCACGGTGCCACTGGGGGCACAACCGGGGGCTGTATATGTAGTACTCCTTTTACAAAAGTCTGGACTTCAGGAACTGAAGCCAATTCTTTCTGGAAGAAAATCGACAGGGCCGAAATTTGAACCTTAATGGACCCTAATTTGAGGCCCATAGACAATCCTGTTTGCAGGAAATGTAGGAATCGACCCAGTTGAAATTCCTCCGTCGGGGCCTTCCTGGCCTCACACCACGCAACATATTTTCTCCAAATGCGGTGATAATGTTGTGCAGTCACCTCCTTCCTGGCTTTTACCAGGGTAGGGATGACCTCTTCCGGAATGCCTTTTTCCCTTAGGATTCGGCGTTCAACCGCCATGCCGTCAAACGCAGCCGCGGTAAGTCTTGGAATAGACACGGTCCCTGCTGAAGCAGGTCCCGTCTTAGAGGTAGAGGCCACGGATCTTCCGTGAGCATCTCCTGAAGTTCCGGGTACCAAGTTCTTCTTGGCCAATCCGGAGCCACGAGTATCGTTCTTACTCCCCTTTGCCGTATAATTCTCAGTACTTTTGGTATGAGAGGCAGAGGAGGAAACACATACACTGACTGGTACACCCATGGTGTTACCAGAGCGTCTACAGCTATTGCCTGAGGGTCTCTTGACCTGGCGCAATACCTGTCCAGTTTTTTGTTGAGGCGGGACGCCATCATGTCCACCATTGGTCTTTCCCAATGGACCACAATCATGTGGAAGACTTCTGGATGAAGTCCCCACTCTCCCGGGTGCAGATCGTGTCTGCGGAGGAAGTCTGCTTCCCAGTTGTCCACTCCCGGGATGAACACAGCTGACAGTGCTAACACATGATTTTCTGCCCAGCGGAGAATCCTTGCAGCTTCTGCCATTGCCCTCCTGCTTCTTGTGCCGCCCTGTCTGTTTACGTGGGCGACTGCCGTGATGTTGTCCGACTGAATCAACACCGGCTGACCCTGAAGCAGAGGTTTTGCCAGGCTTAGAGCATTGTAGATTGCTCTTAGCTCCAGTATATTTATGTGAGGAGACGTCTCCAGGCTTGACCACACGCCCTGGAAGTTTCTTCCCTGTGTGACCGCTCCCCAGCCTCTCAGGCTGGCATCCGTGGTCACCAGGACCCAGTCCTGAATGCCGAATCTGCGGCCCTCTAACAGATGAGCACTCTGCAACCACCATAGCAGAGACACTCTTGTCCTTGTGGACAATTTTATCCGCTGATGCATCTGCAGATGCGATCCGGACCATTTGTCCAGCAGATCCCACTGAAAAGTTCGTGCATGGAATCTGCCGAATGGAATCGCTTCGTAAGAAGCTACCATTTTTCCCAGGACTCTTGTGCATTGATGCACAGATACTTTTCCTGGTTTTAGGAGGTTCCTGACTAGATCGGATAACTCCCTGGCTTTCTCCTCCGGAAGAAATACCTTTTTCTGAACAGTGTCCAGAATCATCCCTAGGAACAACAGACGTGTCGTCGGGATCAGTTGGGATTTTGGAAAATTCAGAATCTACCCGTGTTGTTGGAGCACTACTTGGGTTAGTGCTACTTCGACCTCCAGCTGTTCTCTGGATCTTGCCCTTATCAGGAGATCGTCCAAGTAAGGGATAATTAAGACGCCTTCTCTTCGAAGAAGGATCATCATTTCGGCCATTACCTTGGTAAAGACCCGGGGAGCCGTGGACAATCCAAACGGCAGCGTCTGAAACTGATAATGACAGTTTTGGACCACGAACCTGAGGTACCCTTGGTGTGAAGGACAAATTGGAACATGAAGGTAAGCATTCTTGATGTCCAAGGACACCATAAAATCCCCTTCTTCCAGATTCGCTATCACTGCTCTGAGTGACTCCATCTTGAACTTGAATTTTTGTATGTACAGGTTCAGAGATTTTAGATTTAGAATCGGTCTTACCGAGCCGTCCGGCTTCGGTACCACAAATAGCGTGGAGTAATACCCCTGTCCCTGTTGTAGGAGGGGTACCTTGACTATCACCTGCTGAGAATACAGCTTGTGAATGGCCTCCAATACCGTCGCCCTGTCGGAGGGAGACGTTGGCAAAGCAGACTTTAGGAAACGGCGAGGAGGGGACTTCTCGAATTCCAACCTGTAACCCTGAGATACTACCTGCAGGATCCAGGGGTCCACCTGCGAGTGAGCCCACTGTGCGCTGAAATGTTTGAGGCGACCCCCCACCGCCCCTGAGTCTGCTTGTAAGGTCCCAGCGTCATGCTGACGCCTTTGTAGAAGCCGGGGAGGGCTTCTGCTCCTGGGAAGGAGCTGCTTGTTGCAGTCTCTTACCCTTTCCTTTGCCTCGGGGCAAATAGGAATGTCCTTTTGCTCGTTTGTTCTTATAGGAACGAAAGGACTGCGGCTGAAAAGCCTGCAGCTTTTTCTGCTGGGAGGTGACCTGGGGTAAAAAGGTGGATTTTCCGGCCGTTGCCGTGGCCACCAGATCCGATAGACCGACCCCAAATAATTCCTCCCCCTTATACGGCAATACTTCCATATGTCGTTTGGAATCCGCATCACCTGACCACTGGCGCGTCCATAAACTTCTTCTGGCAGATATGGACATCGCACTTACTCTTGATGCCAGAGTGCAAATATCTCTCTGTGCATCTCGCATATAAAGAAATACATCCTTTAACTGCTCTATAGTCAGTAAAATACTGTCCCTATCCAGGGTATCAATATTTTCAGACAGTGACTCCGACCAAGCCACGCCAGCACTGCACATCCAGGCTGAGGCGATTGCTGGTCTCAGTATAACACCCGTATGTGTGTATATACTTTTTAATGTATTCTCCAGCCTCCTATCAGCTGGATCCTTGAGGGCGGCCGTATCAGGAGACGGTAACGCCACTTGCTTTGATAAGCGTGTGAGCGCCTTATCCACCCTAGGAGGTGTTTCCCAGCGTGCCCTAACCTCTGGCGGGAAAGGGTATAATGCCAATAACTTCTTTGAAATTAGCAGTTTTCTATCTGGGGTAACCCACGCTTCATCACACACTTCATTCAGTTCCTCTGATTCAGGAAAAACTATCGGTAGTTTTTTCACACCCCACATAATACCCCTTTTTGTGGTACTTGCAGTATCAGAGATATGCAAAGCCTCCTTCATTGCCGTGATCATATAACGTGTGGCCCTACTGGAAAATACGTTTGTTTCTTCACCGTCGACACTGGATTCAGTGTCAGTGTCTGGGTCTGTGTCGACCGACTGAGGTAAAGGGCGTTTTACAGCCCCTGACGGTGTCTGAGACGCCTGGACAGGTACTAACTGGTTTGCCGGCTGTCTCATGTCGTCAACCGACTTTTGTAGCGTGCTGACACTATCCCGTAATTCCATAAACAAAGCCATCCATTCTGGTGTCGACTCCCTAGGGGGTGACATCACCATTACAGGCAATTGCTCCGCCTCCACGCCAACATCGTCCTCATACATGTCGACACACACGTACCGACACACAGCAGACACACAGGGAATGCTCTGATAGAAGACAGGACCCCACTAGCTCTTTGGGGAGACAGAGGGAGAGTTTGCCAGCACACACCCAAGCGCTATAAATATATATAGGGACAACCTTAATAAGTGTGTTCCCTTTATAGCAGCTCAAATATTATAAATATCGCCAATAAGTGCCCCCCCTCTCTGTTTTTACCCTGTTTCTGTAGTGCAGTGCAGGGGAGAGTCCTGGGAGCCTTCCTCGCAGCGGAGCTGGGCAGGAAAATGGCGCTGTGTGCTGAGGAGAATAGGCCCCGCCCCCTTTTCGGCGGGCTTCTTCTCCCGGTTTTTTTGGAACCTGGCAGGGGTTAAATACATCCATATAGCCCCAGGGGCTATATGTGATATATTTTAGCCAGAATAGGTATATTACATTGCTGCCCAGGGCGCCCCCCCCAGCGCCCTGCACCCTCAGTGACCGCTGGTGTGAAGTGTGCGGAGAGCAATGGCGCACAGCTGCAGTGCTGTGCGCTACCTCATGAAGACTGAGACGTCTTCTGCCGCCGGTTTCTGGACCTCTTCTCTATTCGGCATCTGCAAGGGGGTCGGCGGCGCGGCTCCGGTGACCCATCCAGGCTGTACCTGTGATCGTCCCTCTGGAGCTAGTGTCCAGTAGCCTAAGAAGCAAATCCATCCTGCACGCAGGTGAGTTCACTTCTTCTCCCCTAAGTCCCTCGTTGCAGTGAGCCTGTTGCCAGCAGGACTCACTGAAAATAAAAAACCTAACAAACTTTTTCTAAGCAGCTCTTTAGGAGAGCCACCTAGATTGCACCCTGCTCGGACGGGCACAAAAAGCTAACTGAGGCTTGGAGGAGGGTCATAGGGGGAGGAGCCAGTACACACCACCTAGTGGTCAAACTTTTAAATTTTGTGCCCTGTCTCCTGCGGAGCCGCTATTCCCCATGGTCCTGACGGAGTCCCAGCATCCACTAGGACGTCAGAGAAATTAATATACGTGACCTAAACATCATTCCTGCAGTCGCACGTTCCATCTCTGCGCCAGATCCCAGGCTATCTCCAGTCATCATCTTAATCGCAGCGCTATGTGACTAGGACGCACCAGGAGACTGCGCTGATTAATTTGATATGTAATACTTGAATATCTGTGTGAGACGGAGTCTCTAAATCTGTATACAAAGGGATACAATGTGGCGTCTGTTTTCTCCACGCCAAGTTCTGTTGTGCTCCGTATACAGATATACAAGTGTCACATATCAGATTAATCTGCAGTCTCCTGGTGCGTCCTAGTTGCACTGAATTGAGGCTAAGTAAATTATCACATAAAAAGATGCAAAAAACCCACCCGGCGCTAGCAGAGTCATGCGAGACCTCGTGGCTCACTCGCATCACATGGTTTATTGAGGATACTTGTATGAGGACACATCTGTTGGTGCAAAAACTCTCATTTCCAACAATGGTGCAAAAAAGTGGAGAATAAAATGAGATTGAGCCTGAAACTCTAGATTGAATGGGCCCAAAAGGCGGCCTAATCCAGATCTGATCGCAGCAGCTAATTTGTTAGCAAATGGGCAATACCATGTGCACTGCAGGGGGGGGGGGGGGGGGGGGGGGGGCAGATATACCATGTACACTGCAGGGGGGAGATATAACATGTGCACTGCGGGGTGAGAGGGGGCAGATATACCATGTGCACTGCAGGGGGGGCGCAGATATACCATGTACACTGCAGGGGGGGGGGGGGATAAGATATACCATGTGCACTGCAGGGGGGGGGGGGGGGGCAGATATACCATGTACACTGCAGGGGGGGAGATATAACATGTGCACTGCGGGGTGAGAGGGGGCAGATATACCATGTGCACTGCGGGGTGAGAGGGGGCAGATATACCATGTGCACTGCAGGGGGGGGAGATATAACATGTGCACTGCGGGGTGAGAGGGGGCAGATATAACATGTCACTGCAGGGGGGGGGCAGATATAACATGTGCACTGCGGGGTGAGAGGGGGCAGATATAACATGTCACTGCAGGGGGGGGGGGCAGATATAACATGTGCACTGCGGGGTGAGAGGGGGCAGATATAACATGTGCACTGCGGGGTGAGAGGGGGCAGATATAACATGTACACTGCAGGGGGGGGCAGATATTACATGTACACTGCAGGGGGGGGCAGATATAACATATGCACTGCGGGGTGAGAGGGGGCAGATATACCATGTACACTGCAGGGGGGGGGGGCAGATATAACATGTGCACTGCGGGGTGAGAGGGGGCAGATATAACATGTACACTGCAGGGGGGGGCAGATATAACATGTGCACTACGGGGTGAGAGGGGGCAGATATAACATGTACACTGCAGGAGGGGGCAGATATAACATGTACACTGCAGGGGGGGGCAGATATAACATGTGCACTGCGGGGTGAGAGGGGGCAGATATACCATGTACACTGCAGGGGGGGGGCAGATATAACATGTGCACTGCGGGGTGAGAGGGGGCAGATATAACATGTACACTGCAGGGGGGCAGATATAACATGTGCACTGCGGGGTGAGAGGGGGCAGATATAACATGTACACTGCAGGGGGGCAGATATAACATGTGCAGAGACTTGGCTCACATCCACTAGTGTGATATGGCCTGTTTTGATGTGATTGAGACGGATTCCATGAAGTGTCACATTGCAGGTCCTTTTCATGCAATTGCGATGCGAGGCGTGCTCCCGTGCGTCTCCCATCGCAGATCACACGAGCTGCCGTTATATTTATCTCAATTGCACAGAAATAGGTTTAATAACATTAGATTGCATGAGATAAATCACATGTAAAACATACACTCAGGTAGCAAATCGCAATCACTCCCGGGACGCTCCCAGCCAGATTGCAGGAGAAATGGATCCAACGCATTGCTGAGATAAAACTCCCTAGTGGATGGGGGCCTTTAGATTTGGGTGGGGTGTGGCAGGGGAGCAGATGTAACATGTGCAGAGAGAGTTAGATTTGGGTGGGGTGTGTTTAAACTGAAATCTAAATTGCAGTGTAAAAATAAAGCAGCCAGTATTTATCCTGCACAGAAACAATATAACCCACCCAAAATCTAACTCTCTCTGCACATGTTACATTTGCCGCACCTGCACTGCATGTTACATCTGCCCCACCTTCACTGCACATGGTTTTGCCCAACTGCTAACACATTTGCTGCTGTGATCAGGTCTGAATTAGGCCCATTGTTTCCATATCTAGCCTAATGGCGAATTTGTGTAATTTTCACAATGAGAAGAAGAATACGTCAGCACGATCATCTATTTACACCAATTACAATTTATTCACCAGGAGAAATGACGTATCAAGAACTGTGAAGACAACGTGATTAAGAAACAGGAGACGAAAAGGTTTCAGGGAAAGCAGACAGGACCCCATCTGCCGGCTCCTCCAATCAGAAGCTGGGAAATCCAGGGCACAGCACAAAGATGGCAGACTACAGAGACGTTCCACTTATATACACCGGTGTCACATAGACCTAAGTACACATGCAGAATGTACCTACCTCCACTAGCATACTCCATTATCAAGTATAAGGTCTTCTCAGTTTCAATGACTTCAAACAGTTTTACTGCAAGAATAGAAAAGAGAGAGTTACCTGTGGTGTCAGATGCTTTCCGGATTGAGGGGCAGATTTACTAAAACTACTAAAAAGTAAAAGTAGATGCGTTGCCTGAAACAGCCAATCAGAATCTAGCTATCATTTACATACTACAGTGTAGAAATCATAGCTCTAATCTGATTGGTTACTTGAGGCACCACTTTCTGATAAATCTTCTCCTTAGTCCTATATACTGTATAAGAAACGTCCAGGAACACCCCTAACACAGTCACATACAATACAATGCAAGCTTCTATTTCCCTTCAGTCCAATCTACTGATCACTGATTGGATCCAGCGCCGGCTGTCCATATCCCGAGAGCGCCATCCAGCCCATCACAATGCCGGCAGCAGAGCGGACTGCACTAGCCATAGGATCTCGCCGGCGCCATTGCCAGCTCTTGGGATTCCGGCGTCGGTATCTAGACCTCCAGGATCCCGACAGCCGGCAAAATGACTGCATCCGGAATGATCAGCACAGACAGGGGGTACAATGAGCACAGACAGGGGGTATGATGATGAGCACAGACAGGGGGTATGATGATGAGCACAGACAGGGGGTACGATCAGCACAGACAGGGGGTAGAATGAGCACAGACAGGGGGTATGATGATGAGCACAGACAGGGGGTATGATGAGCACAGACAGGGGGTAGGATGATCAGTACAGACAGGGGGTATGATGATCAGCACAGACAGGGGGTAGGATGATCAGTACAGACAGGGGGTATGATGATCAGCACAGACAGGGGGTAGGATGATCAGCACAGACAGGGGGTATGATGATCAGCACAGACAGGGGGTAGGATGAGCACAGACAGGGGGTATGATGATCAGCACAGACAGGGGGTAGGATGATGATCACAGACAGGGGGTATGATGATGATGAGCACAGACAGGGGGTATGATGATGAGCACAGACAGGGGGTATGATGATGAGCACAGACAGGGGGTATGATGATCAGCACAGACAGGGGGTATGATGATGAGCACAGACAGGGGGTATGATGATGAGCACAGACAGGGGGTATGATGATGAGCACAGACAGGGGGTATGATGATGAGCACAGACAGGGGGTATGATGATCAGCACAGATAGGGGGTATGATGATGAGCACAGACAGAGGGTATGATGATGAGCACAGACAGGGGGTATGATGATGAGCACAGACAGGGGGTATGATGATCAGCACAGACAGGGGGTATGATGATCAGCACAGACAGGGGGTATGATGATCAGCACAGACAGGGGGTATGATGATCAGCACAGACAGGGGGTATGATGATCAGCACAGACAGGGGGTATGATGATGAGCACAGACAGGGGGTATGATGATGAGCACAGACAGGGGGTATGATGATGAGCACAGACAGGGGGTATGATGATGAGCACAGACAGGGGGTATGATGATGAGCACAGACAGGGGGTATGATGATCAGCACAGACAGGGGGTATGATGATCAGCACAGACAGGGGGTATGATGATGAGCACAGACAGGGGGTATGATGATGAGCACAGACAGGGGGTATGATGATGAGCACAGACAGGGGGTATGATGATGAGCACAGACAGGGGGTATGATGATGAGCACAGACAGGGGGTATGATGATCAGCACAGACAGGGGGTATGATGATGAGCACAGACAGGGGGTATGATGATCAGCACAGACAGGGGGTATGATGATCAGCACAGACAGAGGGTATGATGATGAGCACAGACAGGGGGTATGATGATGAGCACAGACAGGGGGTATGATGATGAGCACAGACAGGGGGTATGATGATCAGCACAGACAGGGGGTATGATGATGAGCACAGACAGGGGGTATGATGATCAGCACAGACAGGGGGTATGATGATCAGCACAGACAGGGGGTATGATGATCAGCACAGACAGGGGGTAGGATGATCAGCACAGACAGGGGGTATGATGATGAGCACAGACAGGGGGTATGATGATCAGCACAGACAGGGGGTATGATGATGAGCACAGACAGGGGGTATGATGATCAGCACAGACAGGGGGTATGATGAGCACAGACAGGGGGTATGATGATGAGCACAGACAGGGGGTATGATGATGAGCACAGACAGGGGGTATGATGATGAGCACAGACAGGGGGTATGATGATGAGCACAGACAGGGGGTATGATGATCAGCACAGACAGGGGGTATGATGATCAGCACAGACAGGGGGTAGGATGATCAGCACAGACAGGGGGTATGATGATGAGCACAGACAGGGGGTATGATGATCAGCACAGACAGGGGGTATGATGATGAGCACAGACAGGGGGTATGATGATCAGCACAGACAGGGGGTATGATGAGCACAGACAGGGGGTATGATGATGAGCACAGACAGGGGGTATGATGATGAGCACAGACAGGGGGTATGATGATGAGCACAGACAGGGGGTATGATGATCAGCACAGACAGGGGGTATGATGATGAGCACAGACAGGGGGTATGATGATGAGCACAGACAGGGGGTATGATGATCAGCACAGACAGGGGGTATGATGATGAGCAAAGACAGGGGGTATGATGATCAGCACAGACAGGGGGTATGATGATCAGCACAGACAGGGGGTATGATGATCAGCACAGACAGGGGGTATGATGATCAGCACAGACAGGGGGTATGATGATGAGCACAGACAGGGGGTATGATGATCAGCACAGACAGGGGGTATGATGAGCACAGACAGGGGGTATGATGATCAGCACAGACAGGGGGTATGATGATGAGCACAGACAGGGGGTATGATGATCAGCACAGACAGGGGGTATGATGAGCACAGACAGGGGGTATGATGATGAGCACAGACAGGGGGTATGATGAGCACAGACAGGGGGTATGATGATCAGCACAGACAGGGGGTATGATGATGAGCAAAGACAGGGGGTATGATGATCAGCACAGACAGGGGGTATGATGAGCACAGACAGGGGGTATGATGATGAGCACAGACAGGGGGTATGATGATGAGCACAGACAGGGGGTATGATGATGAGCACAGACAGGGGGTATGATGATGAGCACAGACAGGGGGTATGATGATGAGCACAGACAGGGGGTATGATGATGAGCACAGACAGGGGGTATGATGATGAGCACAGACAGGGGGTATGATGAGCACAGACAGGGGGTATGATGATGAGCACAGACAGGGGGTATGATGATGAGCACAGACAGGGGGTATGATGATGAGCACAGACAGGGGGTATGATGAGCACAGACAGGGGGTATGATGATGAGCACAGACAGGGGGTATGATGATCAGCACAGACAGGGGGTATGATGAGCACAGACAGGGGGTATGATGATCAGCACAGACAGGGGGTATGATGATCAGCACAGACAGGGGGTATGATGATGAGCACAGACAGGGGGTATGATGATCAGCACAGACAGGGGGTATGATGAGCACAGACAGGGGGTATGATGAGCACAGACAGGGGGTATGATGATGAGCACAGACAGGGGGTATGATGAGCACAGACAGGGGGTAGGATGAGCACAGACAGGGGGTATGATGATCAGCACAGACAGGGGTTATGATGATGAGCACAGACAGGGGGTATGATGATGAGCACAGACAGGGGGTATGATGATGAGCACAGACAGGGGGTATGATGAGCACAGACAGGGGGTATGATGATCAGCACAGACAGGGGGTATGATGATGAGCACAGACAGGGGGTATGATGAGCACAGACAGGGGGTATGATGATGAGCACAGACAGGGGGTATGATGATGAGCACAGACAGGGGGTATGATGATCAGCACAGACAGGGGGTATGATGATGAGCACAGACAGGGGATATGATGATGAGCACAGACAGGGGGTATGATGATGAGCACAGACAGGGGGTATGATGATCAGCACAGACAGGGGGTATGATGATCAGCACAGACAGGGGGTATGATGAGCACAGACAGGGGGTATGATGATGAGCACAGACAGGGGGTATGATGATCAGCACAGACAGGGGGTATGATGATCAGCACAGACAGAGGGTATGATGATCAGCACAGACAGAGGGTATGATGATGAGCACAGACAGGGGGTATGATGATGAGCACAGACAGGGGGTATGATGATGAGCACAGACAGGGGGTATGATGATGAGCACAGACAGGGGGTATGATGAGCACAGACAGGGGGTATGATGATCAGCACAGACAGGGGGTATAATGAGCACAGACAGGGGGTATGATGATGAGCACAGACAGGGGGTATGATGATGAGCACAGACAGGGGGTATGATGATGAGCACAGACAGAGGGTATGATGATGAGCACAGACAGGGGGTATGATGATCAGCACAGACAGGGGGTATGATGATCAGCACAGACAGGGGGTATGATGATGAGCACAGACAGGGGGTATGATGATCAGCACAGACAGGGGGTATGATGATCAGCACAGACAGGGGGTATGATGATCACAGACAGGGGGTATGATGATGAGCACAGACAGGGGGTATGATGAGCACAGACAGGGGGTATGATGATGAGCACAGACAGGGGGTATGATGATGAGCACAGACAGGGGGTATGATGAACACAGACAGGGGGGACAGGGGGTAGGATGATCAGCACAGACAGGGGGTATGATGATGAGCACAGACAGGGGGTATGATGATCAGCACAGACAGGGGGTATGATGAGCACAGACAGGGGGTATGATGATCAGCACAGACAGGGGGTATGATGATCAGCACAGACAGGGGGTATGATGAGCACAGACAGGGGGTATGATGAGCACAGACAGGGGGTATGATGATGAGCACAGACAGGGGGTATGATGATCAGCACAGACAGGGGGTATGATGATCAGCACAGACAGGGGGTATGATGATCAGCACAGACAGGGGGTATGATGAGCACAGACAGGGGGTATGATGATCAGCACAGACAGGGGGTATGATGATGAGCACAGACAGGGGGTATGATGATGAGCACAGACAGGGGGTATGATGAGCACAGACAGGGGGTAGGATGATCAGCACAGACAGGGGGTATGATGATCAGCACAGACAGGGGGTAGGATGATCAGCACAGACAGGGGGTATGATGATGAGCACAGACAGGGGGTATGATGATTAGCACAGACAGGGGGTAGGATGATCAGCACAGACAGGGGGTATGATGATCAGCACAGACAGGGGGTAGGATGATCAGCACAGACAGGAGGTATGATGATGAGCACAGACAGGGGGTATGATGATGAGCACAGACAGGGGGTAGGATGATCAGCACAGACAGGGGGTATGATGATCAGTACAGACAGGGGGTATGATGATGAGCACAGACAGGGGGTATGATGATGAGCACAGACAGGGGGTATGATGATGAGCACAGACAGGGGGTATGATGATGAGCACAGACAGGGGGTATGATGATCAGCACAGACAGGGGGTATGATGATGAGCACAGACAGGGGGTATGATGATGAGCACAGACAGGGGGTATGATGAGCACAGACAGGGGGTATGATGATCAGCACAGACAGGGGGTATGATGATCAGCACAGACAGGGGGTATGATGATCAGCACAGACAGGGGGTATGATGATGAGCACAGACAGGGGGTATGATGATGAGCACAGACAGGGGGTATGATGAGCACAGACAGGGGGTATGATGATCAGCACAGACAGGGGGTATGATGATGAGCACAGACAGGGGGTATGATGAGCACAGACAGGGGGTATGATGATGAGCACAGACAGGGGGTATGATGATGAGCACAGACAGGGGGTATGATGATGAGCACAGACAGGGGGTATGATGAGCACAGACATGGGGTATGATGATGAGCACAGACAGGGGGTATGATGATCAGCACAGACAGGGGGTACGATGATGAGCACAGACAGGGGGTATGATGATGAGCACAGACAGGGGGTATGATGAGCACAGACAGGGGGTATGATGAGCACAGACAGGGGGTATGATGATCAGCACAGACAGGGGGTATGATGAGCACAGACAGGGGGTATGATGAGCACAGACAGGGGGTATGATGAGCACAGACAGGGGGTGTTACTGCCCCTCCCAGGGGACATTCCACTGAAGTGATGAGAATGCTGTATCTGTATAGAACCTGCAGGGCATACACTATACTGGCAGATCAGACATTGTATGGTGCAGTAGGTCCTAAACTCGCTCCTCCAGCCACCCTGACAGGCCAGGGTGTAAAGAATATCCGTGCTTGAGCACAGATGGTTAACTGATATTAACTGAGGTACTACTTAAGTCACCTGTGCCCAAGCATGGTAATCCTTAGAACCTGGAGTGTCAGGGAACCTCTGGAGCAGAGTATGCAGGTGACCGCATAAACCCAGCACAGGGATGTATGAGCCTATCCCATGCTGACGCCCCCAGACGCTTGTCCTCATATATAGCAGGTGTAACAGACGCTGCGTCAGCATATATAGCAGGTGTAACAGACGCTGCGTCCGCATATATAGCAGGTGTAACAGACGCTGCGTCCTCATATATAGCAGGTGTAACAGACACTGCGTCCGCATATCTAGCAGGTGTAACAGACGCTGCGTCCGCATATATAGCAGGTGTAACAGACGCTGCGTCCTCATATATAGCAGGTGTAACAGACACTGCGTCCGCATATCTAGCAGGTGTAATAGACGCTGCGTCCTCATATGTAGCAGGTGTAACAGACGCTGCGTCCTCATATACAGCAGGTGTAACAGACGCTGCGTCCTCATATATAGCAGGTGTAACAGACGCTGCGTCCGCATATATAGCAGGTGTAACAGACGCTGCGTCCGCATATATAGCAGGTGTAACAGATGCTGCGTCCTCATATATAGGTGTAACAGACGCTGCGTCCGCATATATAGCAGGTGTAACAGACGCTGCGTCCTCATATACAGCAGGTGTAACAGACGCTGCGTCCGCATATATAGCAGGTGTAACAGACGCTGCGTCCTCATATATAGCAGGTGTAACAGACGCTGCATCCGCATATATAGCAGGTGTAACAGACGCTGCGTCCTCATATATAGCAGGGGTAACAGACGCTGCGTCCTCATATATAGTAGGTGTAACAGACGCTGCGTCCTCATATATAGCAGGTGTAACAGACGCTGCGTCCGCATATATAGCAGGTTTAACAGACGCTGCATACTCATATATAGCAGGTGTGACAGATGCTGCGTCCGCATATATAGCAGGTGTAACAGACGCTGCGTCCTCATATATGGCAGGTGTAACAGACGCTGCGTCCGCATATATAGCAGGTGTAACAGACGCTGCGTCCGCATATATAGCAGGTGTAACAGACGCTGCGTCCGCATATGTAGCAGGTGTAACAGACGCTGCGTCCTCATATATAGCAGGTGTAACAGATGCTGCGTCCTCATATATGGCAGGTGTAACAGACGCTGCGTCCTCATATGTAGCAGGTGTAACAGACGCTGCGTCCTCATATATAGCAGGTGTAACAGACGCTGCGTCCTCATATGTAGCAGGTGTAACAGATGCTGCGTCCTCATATGTAGCAGGTGTAACAGACGCTGCGTCCTCATATACAGCAGGTGTAACAGACGCTGCGTCCTCATATACAGCAGGTGTAACAGACGCTGCGTCCTCATATACAGCAGGTGTAACAGACGCTGCGTCCTCATATACAGCAGGTGTAACAGACGCTGCGTCCTCATATATAGCAGGTGTACCAGACGCTGCGTCCTCATATATAGCAGGTGTAACAGACGCTGTGTCCTCATATGTAGCAGGTGTAACAGACGCTGAGTCCTCATATATAGCAGGTGTAACAGACGCTGCGTCCTCATATATAGCAGGTGTAACAGACGCTGCGTCCTCATATATAGCAGGTGTAACAGACGCTGCGTCCTCATATATAGCAGGTGTAACAGACGCTGTGTCCTCATATATAGCAGGTGTAACAGACGCTGCGTCCTCATATATAGCAGGTGTAACAGACGCTGCGTCCTCATATATAGCAGGTGTAACAGACGCTGCGTCCTCATATATAGCAGGTGTAACAGACGCTGCGTCCTCATATATAGCAGGTGTAACAGACGCTGCGTCCTCATATATAGCAGGTGTAATAGACGCTGCGTCCTCATATACAGCAGGTGTAACAGACGCTGCGTCCGCATATATAGCAGGTGTAACAGACGCTGCGTCCTCATATATAGCAGGTGTAACAGACGCTGCGTCCTCATATATAGCAGGTGTAACAGACGCTGCGTCCGCATATATAGCAGGTTTAACAGACGCTGCATACTCATATATAGCAGGTGTAACAGACGCTGCGTCCGCATATATAGCAGGTGTAACAGACGCTGCGTCCTCATATACAGCAGGTGTAACAGACGCTGCGTCCTCATATATAGCAGGTGTAACAGACGCTGCGTCCGCATATATAGCAGGTTTAACAGACGCTGCGTCCTCATATACAGCAGGTTTAACAGACGCTGCATACTCATATATAGCAGGTGTAACAGACGCTGCGTCCGCATATATAGCAGGTGTAACAGACGCTGCGTCCTCATATACAGCAGGTGTAACAGACGCTGCGTCCTCATATATAGCAGGTGTAACAGACGCTGCGTCCGCATATATAGCAGGTTTAACAGACGCTGCATACTCATATATAGCAGGTGTAACCGACGCTGCGTCCGCATATATAGCAGGTGTAACAGACGCTGCGTCCTCATATATAGCAGGTGTAACAGACGCTGCGTCCGCATATATAGCAGGTGTAACAGACGCTGCGTCCTCATATACAGCAGGTGTAACAGACGCTGCGTCCGCATATATAGCAGGTGTAACAGACGCTGCGTCCTCATATATAGCAGGTGTAACAGACGCTGCGTCCGCATATATAGCAGGTGTAACAGACGCTGCGTCCTCATATATAGCAGGTGTAACAGACGCTGCGTCCGCATATATAGCAGGTGTAACAGACGCTGCGTCCTCCTATACAGCAGGTGTAACAGACGCTGCGTCCGCATATACAGCAGGTGTAACAGACGCTGCGTCCTCATATATAGCAGGTGTAACAGACGCTGCGTCCTCATATACAGCAGGTGTAACAGACGCTGCGTCCTCATATATAGCAGGTGTAACAGACGCTGCGTCCTCATATACAGCAGGTGTAACAGACGCTGCGTCCTCATATACAGCAGGTGTAACAGACGCTGCGTCCTCATATATAGCAGGTGTAACAGATGCTGCGTCCGCATATATAGCAGGTGTAACAGACGCTGCGTCCTCATATATAGCAGGTGTAACAGACGCTGTGTCCTCATATATAGCAGGTGTAACAGACGCTGCGTCCTCATATACAGCAGGTGTAACAGACGCTGCGTCCTCATATACAGCAGGTGTAACAGACGCTGCGTCCTCATATACAGCAGGTGTAACAGACGCTGCGTCCTCATATACAGCAGGTGTAACAGACGCTGCGTCCTTATATATAGCAGGTGTAACAGATGCTGCGTCCGCATATATAGCAGGTGTAACAGACGCTGCGTCCTCATATATAGCAGGTGTAACAGACGCTGTGTCCTCATATATAGCAGGTGTAACAGACGCTGCGTCCTCATATATAGCAGGTGTAACAGACGCTGCGTCCTCATATACAGCAGGTGTAACAGACGCTGCGTCCTCATATATAGCAGGTGTAACAGACGCTGCGTCCTCATATATAGCAGGTGTAACAGACGCTGCGTCCTCATATATAGCAGGTGTAACAGACGCTGCGTCCTCATATATAGCAGGTGTAATAGACGCTGCGTCCACATATATAGCAGGTGTAACAGACGCTGCGTCCACATATATAGCAGGTGTAATAGACGCTGCGTCCTCATATACAGCAGGTGTAACAGACGCTGCGTCCTCATATACAGCAGGTGTAACAGACGCTGCGTCCTCATATATAGCAGGTGTAACAGACGCTGCGTCCTCATATATAGCAGGTGTAACAGACGCTGCGTCCTCATATATAGCAGGTGTAACAGACGCTGCGTCCGCATATATAGCAGGTGTAACAGACGCTGCGTCCTCATATATAGCAGGTGTAACAGACGCTGCGTCCTCATATATAGCAGGTGTAACAGACGCTGCGTCCTCATATACAGCAGGTGTAACAGACGCTGCATCCTCATATACAGCAGGTGTAACAGACGCTGCGTCCGCATATATAGCAGGTGTAACAGACGCTGCATCCTCATATACAGCAGGTGTAACAGACGCTGCGTCCTCATATACAGCAGGTATAACAGACGCTGCATCCGCATATATAGCAGGTGTAACAGACGCTGCGTCCTCATATATAGCAGGTGTGACAGACGCTGAGTCCTCATATACAGCAGGTGTAACAGACGCTGCGTCCGCATATATAGCAGGTGTGACAGACGCTGCGTCCTCATATACAGCAGGTGTAACAGACGCTGCGTCCTCATATACAGCAGGTGTGACAGACGCTGCGTCCTCATATACAGCAGGTGTAACAGACGCTGCGTCCGCATATATAGCAGGTTTAACAGACGCTGCATACTCATATATAGCAGGTGTGACAGACGCTGCGTCCTCATATATAGCAGGTGTAACAGACGCTGCGTCCGCATATATAGCAGGTGTAACAGACGTTGCGTCCGCATATATAGCAGGTGTAACAGACGCTGCGTCCTCATATATGGCAGGTGTAACAGACGCTGCGTCCTCATATATGGCAGGTGTAACAGACGCTGCGTCCGCATATATAGCAGGTGTAACAGACGCTGCGTCCTTATATATAGCAGGTGTAACAGACGCTGCGTCCGCATATGTAGCAGGTGTAACAGACGCTGCGTCCTCATATATAGCAGGTGTAACAGACGCTGCGTCCTCATATATAGCAGGTGTAATAGACGCTGCGTCCTCATATACAGCAGGTGTAACAGACGCTGCGTCCGCATATATAGCAGGTGTAACAGACGCTGCGTCCTCATATATAGCAGGTGTAACAGACGCTGCGTCCGCATATATAGCAGGTTTAACAGACGCTGCGTCCTCATATACAGCAGGTGTAACAGACGCTGCATACTCATATATAGCAGGTGTAACAGACGCTGCGTCCGCATATATAGCAGGTGTAACAGACGCTGCGTCCTCATATATAGCAGGTGTAACAGACGCTGCGTCCTCATATGTAGCAGGTGTAACAGACGCTGCGTCCTCATATGTAGCAGGTGTAACAGACGCTGCGTCCGCATATATAGCAGGTGTAACAGACGCTGCGTCCTTATATATAGCAGGTGTGACAGACGCTGCGTCCTCATATATAGCAGGTGTAACAGACGCTGCGTCCGCATATATAGCAGGTGTAACAGACGCTGCGTCCTCATATATAGCAGGTGTAACAGACGCTGCGTCCTCATATATAGCAGGTGTAACAGATGCTGCGTCCTCATATATAGCAGGTGTAACAGACGCTGCGTCCTCATATGTAGCAGGTGTAACAGACGCTGCGTCCTCATATGTAGCAGGTGTAACAGACGCTGCGTCCTCATATATAGCAGGTGTAACAGACGCTGCGTCCTCATATGTAGCAGGTGTAACAGACGCTGCGTCCGCATATATAGCAGGTGTAACAGACGCTGCGTCCTCATATACAGCAGGTGTAACAGACGCTGCGTCCTCATATACAGCAGGTGTAACAGACGCTGCGTCCGCATATATAGCAGGTTTAACAGACGCTGCATACTCATATATAGCAGGTGTAACAGACGCTGCGTCCTCATATATAGCAGGTGTAACAGACGCTGCGTCCTCATATATAGCAGGTGTAACAGACGCTGCGTCCTCATATATAGCAGGTGTAACAGACGCTGCGTCCTCATATATAGCAGGTGTAACAGACGCTGCGTCCTCATATATAGCAGGTGTAACAGACGCTGCGTCCTCATATATAGCAGGTGTAACAGACGCTGCGTCCTCATATATAGCAGGTGTAACAGACGCTGCGTCCTCATATATAGCAGGTGTAACAGACGCTGCGTCCTCATATATAGCAGGTGTAACAGACGCTGCGTCCTCATATATAGCAGGTGTAACAGACGCTGCGTCCTCATATATAGCAGGTGTAACAGACGCTGCGTCCGCATATATAGCAGGTGTAACAGACGCTGCGTCCTCATATAGCAGGTGTAACAGACGCTGCGTCCTCATATAGCAGGTGTAACAGACGCTGCGTCCTCATATATAGCAGGTGTAACAGACGCTGCGTCCTTATATAGCAGGTGTAATAGACGCTGCGTCCTCATATACAGCAGGTGTAACAGACGCTGCGTCCTCATATATAGCAGGTGTAACAGACGCTGCGTCCTCATATATAGCAGGTGTAACAGACGCTGCGTCCTCATATATAGCAGGTGTAACAGACGCTGCGTCCTCATATATAGCAGGTGTAACAGACGCTGCGTCCTCATATAGCAGGTTTAACAGACGCTGCATACTCATATATAGCAGGTGTAACAGACGCTGCGTCCTCATATATAGCAGGTGTGATAGACGCTGCGTCCTCATATATAGCAGGTGTAACAGACGCTGCGTCCGCATATATAGCAGGTGTAACAGACGCTGCGTCCTCATATATAGCAGGTGTAACAGACGCTGCGTCCTCATATATAGCAGGTGTAACAGATGCTGCGTCCTCATATATAGCAGGTGTAACAGACGCTGCGTCCTCATATGTAGCAGGTGTAACAGACGCTGCGTCCTCATATATAGCAGGTGTAACAGACGCTGCGTCCTCATATATAGCAGGTGTAACAAACGCTGCGTCCTCATATGTAGCAGGTGTAACAGACGCTGCGTCCGCATATATAGCAGGTGTAACAGACGCTGCGTCCTCATATATAGCAGGTGTAACAGACGCTGCGTCCTCATATACAGCAGGTGTAACAGACGCTGCATCCGCATATACAGCAGGTTTAACAGACGCTGCATACTCATATATAGCAGGTGTAACAGACGCTGCGTCCACATATATAGCAGGTGTAACAGACGCTGCGTCCTCATATATAGCAGGTGTAACAGACGCTGCGTCCGCATATATAGCAGGTGTAACAGACGCTGCGTCCTCATATAGCAGGTGTAACAGACGCTGCGTCCTCATATAGCAGGTTTAACAGACGCTGCATACTCATATATAGCAGGTGTAACAGACGCTGCGTCCTCATATATAGCAGGTGTAACAGACGCTGCGTCCTCATATACAGCAGGTGTAACAGACGCTGCGTCCTCATATATAGCAGGTGTAACAGACGCTGCGTCCTCATATATAGCAGGTGTAACAGACGCTGCGTCCTCATATATAGCAGGTGTAACAGACGCTGCGTCCTCATATATAGCAGGTGTAAAAGACGCTGCGTCCTCATATATAGCAGGTGTAACAGACGCTGCGTCCTCATATATAGCAGGTGTAACAGACGCTGCGTCCTCATATATAGCAGGTGTAACAGACGCTGCGTCCGCATATATAGCAGGTGTAACAGACGCTGCGTCCTCATATAGCAGGTGTAACAGACGCTGCGTCCTCATATAGCAGGTGTAACAGACGCTGCGTCCTCATATACAGCAGGTGTAACAGACGCTGCGTCCGCATATATAGCAGGTGTAACAGACGCTGCGTCCTCATATATAGCAGGTGTAACAGACGCTGCGTCCGCATATATAGCAGGTGTAACAGACGCTGCGTCCTCATATACAGCAGGTGTAACAGACGCTGCGTCCTCATATACAGCAGGTGTAACAGACGCTGCGTCCTCATATATAGCAGGTGTAACAGACGCTGCGTCCGCATATATAGCAGGTGTAACAGACGCTGCGTCCTCATATGTAGCAGGTGTAACAGACGCTGCGTCCTCATATGTAGCAGGTGTAACAGACGCTGCGTCCTCATATATAGCAGGTGTAACAGACGCTGCGTCCTCATATGTAGCAGGTGTAACAGACGCTGCGTCCGCATATATAGCAGGTGTAACAGACGCTGCATCCTCATATATAGCAGGTGTAACAGACGCTGCGTCCTCATATACAGCAGGTGTAACAGACGCTGCGTCCGCATATACAGCAGGTTTAACAGACGCTGCATACTCATATATAGCAGGTGTAACAGACGCTGCGTCCACATATATAGCAGGTGTAACAGACGCTGCGTCCTCATATATAGCAGGTGTAACAGACGCTGCGTCCGCATATATAGCAGGTGTAACAGACGCTGCGTCCTCATATAGCAGGTGTAACAGACGCTGCGTCCTCATATAGCAGGTTTAACAGACGCTGCATACTCATATATAGCAGGTGTAACAGACGCTGCGTCCTCATATATAGCAGGTGTAACAGACGCTGCGTCCTCATATACAGCAGGTGTAACAGACGCTGCGTCCTCATATATAGCAGGTGTAACAGACGCTGCGTCCTCATATATAGCAGGTGTAACAGACGCTGCGTCCTCATATATAGCAGGTGTAACAGACGCTGCGTCCTCATATATAGCAGGTGTAACAGACGCTGCGTCCTCATATATAGCAGGTGTAACAGACGCTGCGTCCTCATATATAGCAGGTGTAACAGACGCTGCGTCCTCATATATAGCAGGTGTAACAGACGCTGCGTCCTCATATATAGCAGGTGTAATAGACGCTGCGTCCACATATATAGCAGGTGTAACAGACGCTGCGTCCTCATATATAGCAGGTGTAACAGACGCTGCGTCCTCATATATAGCAGGTGTAACAGACGCTGCGTCCTCATATATAGCAGGTGTAACAGACGCTGCGTCCTCATATATAGCAGGTGTAATAGACGCTGCGTCCACATATATAGCAGGTGTAACAGACGCTGCGTCCTCATATATAGCAGGTGTAACAGACGCTGCGTCCTCATATATAGCAGGTGTAACAGACGCTGCGTCCTCATATATAGCAGGTGTAATAGACGCTGCGTCCACATATATAGCAGGTGTAACAGACGCTGCGTCCTCATATATAGCAGGTGTAACAGACGCTGCGTCCTCATATATAGCAGGTGTAACAGACGCTGCGTCCTCATATATAGCAGGTGTAACAGACGCTGCGTCCTCATATATAGCAGGTGTAACAGACGCTGCGTCCGCATATATAGCAGGTGTAACAGACGCTGCGTCCTCATATAGCAGGTGTAACAGACGCTGCGTCCTCATATAGCAGGTGTAACAGACGCTGCGTCCTCATATAGCAGGTGTAACAGACGCTGCGTCCTCATATATAGCAGGTGTAACAGACGCTGCGTCCTCATATATAGCAGGTGTAACAGACGCTGCGTCCTCATATATAGCAGGTGTAACAGACGCTGCGTCCGCATATATAGCAGGTGTAACAGACGCTGCGTCCTCATATATAGCAGGTGTAACAGACGCTGCGTCCGCATATCTAGCAGGTGTAACAGACGCTGCGTCCTCATATACAGCAGGTGTAACAGACGCTGCGTCCTCATATACAGCAGGTGTAACAGACGCTGCGTCCTCATATATAGCAAGTGTGACAGATGCTGCGTCCGCATATATAGCAGGTGTAACAGACGCTGCGTCCTCATATATAGCAGGTGTAACAGACGCTGTGTCCTCATATATAGCAGGTGTAACAGACGCTGCGTCCTCATATATAGCAGGTGTAACAGATGCTGCGTCCGCATATATAGCAGGTGTAACAGACGCTGCGTCCTCATATATAGCAGGTGTAACAGACGCTGTGTCCTCATATATAGCAGGTGTAACAGACGCTGCGTCCTCATATATAGCAGGTGTAACAGATGCTGCGTCCTCATATATAGCAGGTGTAACAGACGCTGCGTCCTTATATAGCAGGTGTAATAGACGCTGCGTCCTCATATACAGCAGGTGTAACAGACGCTGCGTCCTCATATACAGCAGGTGTAACAGACGCTGCGTCCTCATATACAGCAGGTGTAACAGACGCTGCGTCCTCATATATAGCAGGTGTAACAGACGCTGCGTCCTCATATATAGCAGGTGTAACAGACGCTGCGTCCGCATATATAGCAGGTGTAACAGACGCTGCGTCCTCCTATATAGCAGGTGTAACAGACGCTGTGTCCTCATATGTAGCAGGTGTAACAGACTCTGCGTCCTCATATGTAGCAGGTGTAACAGACGCTGCGTCCGCATATATAGCAGGTGTAACAGACGCTGCGTCCTCATATATAGCAGGTGTGACAGACGCTGCGTCCTCATATATAGCAGGTGTAACAGACGCTGCGTCCGCATATATAGCAGGTGTAACAGACGCTGCGTCCTCATATATAGCAGGTGTAACAGACGCTGCGTCCTCATATATAGCAGGTGTAACAGATGCTGCGTCCTCATATATAGCAGGTGTAACAGACGCTGCGTCCTCATATGTAGCAGGTGTAACAGACGCTGCGTCCTCATATATAGCAGGTGTAACAGACGCTGCGTCCTCATATGTAGCAGGTGTAACAGACGCTGCGTCCTCATATGTAGCAGGTGTAACAGACGCTGCGTCCGCATATGTAGCAGGTGTAACTGACGCTGCGTCCGCATATATAGCAGGTGTAACTGACGCTGCGTCCACATATATAGCAGGTGTAACAGACGCTGCGTCCTCATATACAGCAGGTGTAACAGACGCTGCGTCCTCATATATAGCAGGTGTAACAGACGCTGCGTCCTCATATACAGCAGGTGTAACAGACGCTGCGTCCGCATATATAGCAGGTGTAACTGACGCTGCGTCCGCATATATAGCAGGTGTAACAGACGCTGCGTCCTCATATACAGCAGGTGTAACAGACGCTGCGTCCTCATATATAGCAGGTGTAACAGACGCTGCGTCCTCATATACAGCAGGTGTAACAGACGCTGCGTCCTCATATACAGCAGGTGTAACAGACGCTGCGTCCTCATATATAGCAGGTGTAACAGACGCTGCGTCCTCATATATAGCAGGTGTAACAGACGCTGCGTCCTCATATATAGCAGGTGTACCAGACGCTGCGTCCTCATATATAGCAGGTGTAACAGACGCTGCGTCCTCATATATAGCAGGTGTAACAGACGCTGTGTCCTCATATATAGCAGGTGTAACAGACGCTGCATCCGCATATATAGCAGGTGTAACAGACGCTGCGTCCTCATATATAGCAGGTGTAACAGACGCTGCGTCCTCATATACAGCAGGTGTAACAGACGCTGCGTCCTCATATATGGCAGGTGTAACAGACGCTGCGTCCTCATATATAGCAGGTGTAACAGACGCTGCGTCCTCATATATAGCAGGTGTGACAGACGCTGCGTCCTCATATATAGCAGGTGTGACAGACGCTGCGTCCTCATATATAGCAGGTGTGACAGACGCTGCGTCCTCATATATAGCAGGTGTAACTGACGCTGCGTCCGCATATATAGCAGGTGTAACAGACGCTGCGTCCTCATATATAGCAGGTGTAACAGACGCTGCGTCCTCATATATAGCAGGTGTAACTGACGCTGCGTCCTCATATACAGCAGGTGTAACTGACGCTGCGTCCGCATATATAGCAGGTGTAACAGACGCTGCGTCCTCATATACAGCAGGTGTAACAGACGCTGCGTCCTCATATATAGCAGGTGTAACAGATGCTGCGTCCTCATATATAGCAGGTGTAACAGACGCTGCGTCCTCATATATAGCAGGTGTAACAGATGCTGCGTCCGCATATATAGCAGGTGTAACAGACGCTGCGTCCGCATATATAGCAGGTTTAACAGACGCTGCATACTCATATATAGCAGGTGTGACAGACGCTGCGTCCTCATATATAGCAGGTGTAACAGACGCTGCGTCCGCATATATAGCAGGTGTAACAGACGCTGCGTCCGCATATATAGCAGGTGTAACAGACGCTGCGTCCGCATATATAGCAGGTGTAACAGACGCTGCGTCCTCATATATAGCAGGTGTAACAGACGCTGCGTCCTCATATATAGCAGGTGTAACAGACGCTGCGTCCTCATATACAGCAGGTGTAACAGACGCTGCATCCTCATATATAGCAGGTGTAACAGACGCTGCGTCCGCATATATAGCAGGTGTAACAGACGCTGCATCCTCATATACAGCAGGTGTAACAGACGCTGCGTCCTCATATATAGCAGGTTTAACAGACGCTGCATACTCATATATAGCAGGTGTGACAGACGCTGCGTCCTCATATATAGCAGGTGTAACAGACGCTGCGTCCGCATATATAGCAGGTGTAACAGACGCTGCGTCCACATATATAGCAGGTGTAACAGACGCTGCGTCCGCATATATAGCAGGTGTAACAGACGCTGCGTCCTCATATATGGCAGGTGTAACAGACGCTGCGTCCGCATATATAGCAGGTGTAACAGACGCTGCGTCCTTATATATAGCAGGTGTAACAGACGCTGCGTCCGCATATGTAGCAGGTGTAACAGACGCTGCGTCCTCATATATAGCAGGTGTAACAGACGCTGCGTCCTCATATATAGCAGGTGTAACAGACGCTGCGTCCTCATATATAGCAGGTGTAATAGATGCTGCGTCCTCATATGTAGCAGGTGTAACAGACGCTGCGTCCTCATATATAGCAGGTGTAACTGACGCTGCGTCCGCATATATAGCAGGTGTAACAGACGCTGCGTCCTCATATACAGCAGGTGTAACAGACGCTGCGTCCTCATATATAGCAGGTGTAACAGACGCTGCGTCCTCATATACAGCAGGTGTAACAGACTCTGCGTCCTCATATGTAGCAGGTGTAACAGACGCTGCGTCCTCATATACAGCAGGTGTAACAGACGCTGCGTCCTCATATGTAGCAGGTGTAACAGACGCTGCGTCCTCATATACAGCAGGTGTAACAGACGCTGCGTCCTCATATACAGCAGGTGTAACAGACGCTGCGTCCTCATATACAGCAGGTGTAACAGACGCTGCGTCCTCATATACAGCAGGTGTACCAGACGCTGCGTCCTCATATATAGCAGGTGTAACAGACGCTGTGTCCTCATATATAGCAGGTGTAACAGACGCTGCATCCGCATATATAGCAGGTGTAACAGACGCTGCGTCCTCATATATAGCAGGTGTAACAGACGCTGCGTCCTCATATATAGCAGGTGTAATAGACGCTGCGTCCGCATATATAGCAGGTGTAACAGACGCTGCGTCCTCATATATAGCAGGTGTAACAGACGCTGCGTCCTCATATACAGCAGGTGTAACAGACGCTGCGTCCTCATATATAGCAGGTGTAACAGACGCTGCGTCCTCATATATAGCAGGTGTGACAGACGCTGCGTCCTCATATATAGCAGGTGTGACAGACGCTGCGTCCTCATATATAGCAGGTGTGACAGACGCTGCGTCCTCATATATAGCAGGTGTGACAGACGCTGCGTCCTCATATATAGCAGGTGTAACAGACGCTGCGTCCTCATATATAGCAGGTGTAACAGACGCTGCGTCCTCATATATAGCAGGTGTAATAGACGCTGCGTCCACATATATAGCAGGTGTAACAGACGCTGCGTCCTCATATATAGCAGGTGTAACAGATGCTGCGTCCTCATATATAGCAGGTGTAACAGACGCTGCGTCCTCATATATAGCAGGTGTAACAGATGCTGCGTCCGCATATATAGCAGGTGTAACAGACGCTGCGTCCGCATATATAGCAGGTTTAACAGACGCTGCATACTCATATATAGCAGGTGTGACAGACGCTGCGTCCTCATATATAGCAGGTGTAACAGACGCTGCGTCCGCATATATAGCAGGTGTAACAGACGCTGCGTCCGCATATATAGCAGGTGTAACAGACGCTGCGTCCTCATATATAGCAGGTGTAACAGACGCTGCGTCCTCATATATAGCAGGTGTAACAGACGCTGCGTCCTCATATACAGCAGGTGTAACAGACGCTGCATCCTCATATATAGCAGGTGTAACAGACGCTGCGTCCGCATATATAGCAGGTGTAACAGACGCTGCGTCCTCATATATAGCAGGTGTAACAGACGCTGCATCCGCATATATAGCAGGTGTAACAGACGCTGCGTCCTCATATATAGCAGGTGTAACAGACGCTGCGTCCTCATATATAGCAGGTGTAACAGACGCTGCATCCGCATATATAGCAGGTGTAACAGACGCTGCGTCCTCATATATAGCAGGTGTAACAGACGCTGCGTCCTCATATACAGCAGGTGTAACAGACGCTGCGTCCTCATATACAGCAGGTGTAACAGACGCTGCGTCCTCATATATAGCAGGTGTAATAGACGCTGCGTCCACATATATAGCAGGTGTAACAGACGCTGCGTCCTCATATATAGCAGGTGTGACAGATGCTGCGTCCTCATATGTAGCAGGTGTAACAGACGCTGCGTCCTCATATATGGCAGGTGTAACAGACGCTGCGTCCTCATATATAGCAGGTGTAACAGACGCTGCGTCCTCATATATAGCAGGTGTGACAGACGCTGCGTCCTCATATATAGCAGGTGTGACAGACGCTGCGTCCTCATATATAGCAGGTGTAACAGACGCTGCGTCCTCATATATAGCAGGTGTAACAGACGCTGCGTCCTCCTATATAGCAGGTGTAATAGACGCTGCGTCCACATATATAGCAGGTGTAACAGACGCTGTGTCCTCATATATAGCAGGTGTAACAGACGCTGCGTCCTCATATATAGCAGGTGTAATAGACGCTGCGTCCACATATATAGCAGGTGTAACAGACGCTGTGTCCTCATATATAGCAGGTGTAACAGACGCTGCGTCCTCATATACAGCAGGTGTAACAGACGCTGCGTCCTCATATATAGCAGGTGTAACAGACGCTGCGTCCTCATATATAGCAGGTGTAACAGACGCTGCGTCCTCATATATAGCAGGTGTAATAGACGCTGCGTCCACATATATAGCAGGTGTAACAGACGCTGCGTCCTCATATATAGCAGGTGTAACAGATGCTGCGTCCTCATATATAGCAGGTGTAACAGACGCTGCGTCCTCATATATAGCAGGTGTAACAGATGCTGCGTCCGCATATATAGCAGGTGTAACAGACGCTGCGTCCGCATATATAGCAGGTTTAACAGACGCTGCATACTCATATATAGCAGGTGTGACAGACGCTGCGTCCTCATATATAACAGGTGTAACAGACGCTGCGTCCGCATATATAGCAGGTGTAACAGACGCTGCGTCCGCATATATAGCAGGTGAAACAGACGCTGCGTCCTCATATATAGCAGGTGTAACAGACGCTGCGTCCTCATATATAGCAGGTGTAACAGACGCTGCGTCCTCATATACAGCAGGTGTAACAGACGCTGCATCCTCATATATAGCAGGTGTAACAGACGCTGCGTCCGCATATATAGCAGGTGTAACAGACGCTGCGTCCTCATATATAGCAGGTGTAACAGACGCTGCGTCCTCATATATAGCAGGTGTAACAGACGCTGCATCCTCATATACAGCAGGTGTAACAGACGCTGCGTCCTCATATATAGCAGGTATAACAGACGCTGCATCCGCATATATAGCAGGTGTAACAGACGCTGCGTCCTCATATATAGCAGGTGTGACAGACGCTGCGTCCTCATATACAGCAGGTGTAACAGACGCTGCGTCCGCATATATAGCAGGTTTAACAGACGCTGCATACTCATATATAGCAGGTGTGACAGACGCTGCGTCCTCATATATAGCAGGTGTAACAGACGCTGCGTCCGCATATATAGCAGGTGTAACAGACGCTGCGTCCGCATATATAGCAGGTGTAACAGACGCTGCGTCCTCATATATGGCAGGTGTAACAGACGCTGCGTCCGCATATATAGCAGGTGTAACAGACGCTGCGTCCTTATATATAGCAGGTGTAACAGACGCTGCGTCCGCATATGTAGCAGGTGTAACAGACGCTGCGTCCTCATATATAGCAGGTGTAACAGACGCTGCGTCCTCATATATAGCAGGTGTAACAGACGCTGCGTCCTCATATATAGCAGGTGTAACAGACGCTGCGTCCTCATATATAGCAGGTGTAACAGACGCTGCGTCCTCATATATAGCAGGTGTAACAGACGCTGCGTCCTCATATATAGCAGGTGTAACAGACGCTGCGTCCGCATATATAGCAGGTGTAACAGACGCTGCGTCCTTATATATAGCAGGTGTAACAGACGCTGCGTCCGCATATGTAGCAGGTGTAACAGACGCTGCGTCCTCATATATAGCAGGTGTAACAGACGCTGCGTCCTCATATATAGCAGGTGTAACAGACGCTGCGTCCTCATATATAGCAGGTGTAACAGACGCTGCGTCCTCATATATAGCAGGTGTAACAGACGCTGCGTCCTCATATATAGCAGGTGTAACAGACGCTGCGTCCTCATATATAGCAGGTGTAACAGACGCTGCGTCCTCATATATAGCAGGTGTAACAGACGCTGCGTCCTCATATATAGCAGGTGTAACAGACGCTGCGTCCTCATATATAGCAGGTGTAACAGACGCTGCGTCCGCATATATAGCAGGTGTAACAGACGCTGCGTCCTGATATATAGCAGGTGTAACAGACGCTGCGTCCGCATATGGATTACACTGTCATGGCTACCGAATCACACTCAGCTACAAATTACCGTGTATCACAAGTTCATAATAAAAATATTATTACTTCAGATAATACAACAACAACAACAATAATAAATCGGAAAAATAAGAATTTACTTACCGATAATTCTATTTCTCATAGTCCGTAGTGGATGCTGGGGACTCCGTAAGGACCATGGGGAATAGCGGCTCCGCAGGAGACTGGGCACATCTAAAGAAAGCTTTAGGACTAACTGGTGTGCACTGGCTCCTCCCCCTATGACCCTCCTCCAGACCTCAGTTAGGATACTGTGCCCGGACGAGCGTACACAATAAGGAAGGATTTTGAATCCCGGGTAAGACTCATACCAGCCACACCAATCACACCATATAACTTGTGATGTGAACCCAGTTAACAGTATGACAAACGTAGGAGCCTCTGAAAGATGGCTCACAACAATAATAACCCGATTTTTGTAACAATAACTATGTACAAGTATTGCAGACAATCCGCACTTGGGATGGGCGCCCAGCATCCACTACGGACTATGAGAAATAGAATTATCGGTAAGTAAATTCTTATTTTCTCTAACGTCCTAAGTGGATGCTGGGGACTCCGTAAGGACCATGGGGATTATACCAAAGCTCCCAAACGGGCGGGAGAGTGCGGATGACTCTGCAGCACCGAATGAGAGAACTCCAGGTCCTCCTCAGCCAGGGTATCAAATTTGTAGAATTTAGCAAACGTGTTTGCCCCTGACCAAGTAGCTGCTCGGCAAAGTTGTAAAGCCGAGACCCCTCGGGCAGCCGCCCAAGATGAGCCCACCTTCCTTGTGGAACGGGCTTTTACAGATTTTAGCTGTGGTAGGCCTGCCACAGAATGTGCAAGTTGAATTGTACTACAAATCCAACGAGCAATCGTCTGCTTAGAAGCAGGAGCACCCAGCTTGTTGGGTGCATACAGGATAAACAGCGAGTCAGATTTCCTGACTCCAGCCGTCCTGGAAATATTTTCAGGGCCCTGACAACATCCAGCAACTTGGAGTCCTCCAAGTCCCTAGTAGCCGCAGGCACCACAATAGGTTGGTTCAGGTGAAAACGCTGGAACCACCTTAGGGAGAAACTGAGGACGAGTCCTCAATTCCGCCCTGTCCGAATGGAAAATCAGATAAGGGCTTTTACAGGATAAAGCCGCCAATTCTGACACGCGCCTGGCCCAGGCCAGGGCCAACATCTTTAAGTGGTTCAAACCAATGTGACTTTTGGAACCCAAACTACATTGAGATCCCAAATTGCCACTGGAGGCACAAAAGGAGGCTGTATATGCAGTACCCCTTTTTCAAACGTCTAAACTTCAGGGACTGAAGCCAGCTCTTTTTTTTTTTTTTTTTTTTTTGGAAGAAAATTGACAGGGCCGAAATCTGAACCTTAATGGACCCCAATTTCAGGCCCATAGACACTCCTGTTTGCAAGAAATGTAGGAATCGACCCAGTTGAATTTCCTCCGTCGGGCCTTACTGGCCTCGCACTACGCAACATATTTTCGCCAATTGCGGTGATAATGTTTTTGCGGTTACATCCTTCCTGGCTTTAGATCAGGATATGGATGACTTCATCCGGAATGCCTTTTTTTCCTTCAGGATCCGGTGTTCAACCGGCATGCTGTCAAACGCAGCCGCGGTAAGTCTTGGAACAGACAGGGTCCTTGCTGGAGCAGGTCCCTTCTTAGAGGTAGAGGCCACGGATCCTCCGTGAGCATCTCTTGAAGTTCCGGTTACCAAGTCCTTCTTGGCCAATCCGGAGCCACGAATATAGTGCTTACTCCTCTCCATCTTATCAATCTCAGTACCTTGGGTATGAGAGGCAGAGGAGGGAACACATACACTGACTGGTACACCCACGGTGTTACCAGAGCGTCTACAACTATTGCCTGAGGGTCTCTTGACCTGGCGCAATACCTGTCGAGTTTTTAATCATGTGGAAGACTTCTGGGTGAAGTCCCCACTCTCCCGGGTGGAGGTCGTGCTGAGGAAGTCTGCTTCCCAGTTGTCCACTCCCGGAATGAATACTGTTGACAGTGCTATCACATGATTTTCCGCCCAGCGAAGAATCCCTGCAGCTTCTGCCATTGCCCTCCTGCTTCTTGTGCCACCCTGTCTGTTTACGTGGGTGACTGCCGTGATGTTGTCCGACTGGATCAACACCGGCTGACCTTGAAGCAGAGGTCTTGCTAAGCTTAGAGCATTGTAAATGGCCCTTAGCTTCAGGATATTTATGTGAAGTGATGTATCCAGGCTTGACCCTAAGCCCTGGATATTCCTTCCCTGTGTGACTGCTCCCCAGCCTCGCAGGCTGGCATCCGTGGTCACCAGGACCCAGTCCTGAATGCCGAATCTGCGGCCCTCTAGAAGATGAGCACTCTGCAACCACCACAGGATGGATACCCTTGTCCTTGGTGACAGGGTTATCCGCTGATGCATCTGAAAATGCGACCCGGACCATTTGTCCAGTAGGTTCCACTGGAAAGTTCTTGCGTGGAATTTAACGAATGGGATTGCTTCGTAGGAAGCCACCATTTTTACCCAGAACCCTTGTGCATTGATGCACTGAGACTTGGTTCGGTTTTAGGAGGTTCCTGACTAGCTCGGATAACTCCCTGGCTTTCTCTTCCGGGAGAAACACCTTTTTTCTGGACTGTGTCCAGGAACATCCCTAGGAAACAGAAGACAAGTCGTCGGAACCAGCTGCGATTTTGGAATATTGAGAATCCAATCGTGTTGCCGTAACACTACCTGAGATAGTGCTACACCGACTTCCAACTGTACCCTGGATCTTACCCTTATCAGGGAATCGTCCAAGTAAGGGATAACTAAAATTCCCTTCCTTCGAAGGGATATCATTTCGCTTGCCAACAAAGGACTGCGCCTGATAATACGGCGTCTTATTTTGAGAGGCGACCTGGGGTACAAACGTGGATTTCCCAGTTGTTGCCGTGGCCACCAGGTCTAAAAGACCGACCCCAAATGTCCCTTTTCAAAGGCAATACTTCCAAATGCCGTTTGGAATCCGCATCACCAGACCATTTTACTGGTAGAATTGGACAACGTACTTATACTTGATGCCAGTCGGCAAATATTCCGCTGTGCATCATGCATATATAGAAATGCATCTTTTAAATGCTCTATAGGCAATAATATACTATCCTTATCTAGGATATCAATATTTCCAGTCAGGGAATCCGACCATGCCAACCCAGCACTGCACCTCCAGGCTGAGGCGATTGCTGGTCGCAGTATAACACCAGTATGCGTGTGAATAAATTTTTGGATACCCTCCTGCTTTCTATCAGCAGGATCCTTAAGGGCGGCCATCTCATGAGAGGGTAGAGCCCTTGTTCTTACAAGCGTGTGAGCGCCTTATCCCCCCTAGGGGGTGTTTCCCAACGCACCCTAACCTCTGGCGGGAAAGGGTATACACCAATACTTTTTAAGAAATTATCAATTGTTATCGGGGGGAAACCCACGCATCATCACACACCTCATTTTATTTCTCAGATTCAGGAAAACTACAGGTAGTTTTTCCCTCACCGAACATAATACCCCTTTTTGGTGGTACTCGTATTATCAGAAATGTATAAAACATTTTCCATTGTCTCAATCATGTAACGTGTGGCCCTACTGGAAATCACGGTTGTCTCTTCACCGTCGACACAGGAGTCAGTATCCGTGTCGGCGTCTGTATCTGCCATCTGAGGTAACGGGCGCTTTAGAGCCCCTGACGGCCTATGAGACGTCTGGACAGGCACAAGCTGAGTAGCCGGCTGTCTCATGTCAATCACTGTCTTTTATACAGAGCTGACACTGTCACGTAATTCCTTCCAACAGTTCATCCACTCAGGTGTCGACCCCCTAGGTGGTGACATCACTGTTACAGACCCTCTGCTCCGTCTCCACATCATTTTTCTCCTCATACATGTCGACACAAACGTACCGACACACAGCACACACACAGGGAATGCTCTGATAGAGGACAGGACCCCACTAGCCCTTTGGGGAGACAGAGGGAGAGTATGCCAGCACACACCAGAGCGCTATATATATATACAGGGATAACCTTATATAAGTGTTTTTCCCCTTATAGCTGCTGTATGTTTTAATACTGCGCCTAATTAGTGCCCCCCTCTCTTTTTTTAACCCTTTCTGTAGTGTAGTGACTGCAGGGAAGAGCCAGGGAGCTTCCCTCTAACTGAGCTGTGAGGGAAAATGGCGCCAGTGTGCTGAGGAGATAGGCTCCGCCCCCTTTTCGGCGGCCTTATCTCCCGTTTTTCTGTATATTCTGGCAGGGGTTAAATGCATCCATATAGCCAAGGAGCTATATGTGATGTATTTTTTGCCATGTAAGGTATTTTTATCATGTTTTATTGCGTCTCAGGGCGCCCCCCCCAGCGCCCTGCACCCTCAGTGACCGGAGTATGAAGTGTGCTGAGAGCAATGGCGCACAGCTGCAGTGCTGTGCGCTACCTTATTGAAGACAGGAACGTCTTCTGCCGCCGATTTTTCCGGACCTCTTCGCTCTTCTGGCTCTGTAAGGGGGCCGGCGGCGCGGCTCCGGGACCCATCCAGGCTGGGCCTGTGATCGTCCCTCTGGAGCTAATGTCCAGTAGCCAAGAAGCCCTATCCACTCTGCACTCAGGTGAGTTTGCTTCTTCTCCCCTTAGTCCCTCGATGCAGTGAGCCTGTTGCCAGCAGGACTCACTGAAAATAAAAAACCTAAAACTAAACTTTTCACTAAGCAGCTCAGGAGAGCCCCTAGTGTGCACCCTTCTCGTTCGGGCACAAAAATCTAACTGAGGCTTGGAGGAGGGTCATAGGGGGAGGAGCCAGTGCACACCAGGTAGTACTAAAGCTTTCTATTTGTGCCCAGTCTCCTGCGGAGCTGCTATTCCCCATGGTCCTTACGGAGTCCCCAGCATCCACTTAGGACGTTAGAGAAACCACCCAAGCATAAAAGTCACCACAGGCCCATTTTTCATTTATTATAACCTGTTATTTATATAGCGCAGCGTACACATATTACGTAGCACTGTATAGAGAATATATCAGTCACTGACCCCGGGGAGATTACAATATATTCCCTATCACATGGACACACATACATACTGGGAACCCATGCAAACACAAAGAGAACATACAAACTCCACACAGAGTGCCGTGGTCCGGAATTGAGCAATCAGGGCAGTGAGTAATCCGGCACATGATAGACAGCAGTGTGTCCCGGCCACCTGCACATCTAATACATATATTGCCTGTGTGCTACAGTCTATTACACTGCAGAGAATTACATTAGGACAAGGATGTGACTGATCGTTATCAGGACAGAATTATTTTCTTACCAATATTTGGGTGACTTAAGATCTTCATTATTCTGACTTCCCGAAACAACTGTTAAAGAAAAAAGAGAAAGTTCAGCTTAGAATTTATTGTTGCATGATGGTTATCAGGTCAGAGAGATACAGGACAGAAAGAGCAGAACTTCTCATTGTAACGAGCATCGTGTCTGATATCAGCCCATAGAGGACAGCGGAGCAATGATACAACTGTCAGACACAGGTGACTACGGCCAATCTCCAAGCAGGTGCCTCGGACAGAGGTAGCAGTACACATACATATACACCTGTGTGTCCAGCAACAATACATATACACCTGTGTGTCCAGCAACAATACATATATACCTGTGTGTCCAGCAGCAATACATATACACCTGTGTGTCTAGCAACAATACATATACACCTGTGTGTCCAGCAACAATACACATACACCTGTGCGTCCAGCAACAATACATATACACCTGTGTGTCCAGCAACAATACATATATACCTGTGTGTCCAGCAACAATACATATACACCTGTGTGTCTAGCAACAATACATATATACCTGTGTGTCCAGCAACAATACATATATACCTGTGTGTCCAGCAACAATACATATACACATGTGTGTCCAGCAACAATACATATACACCTGTGTGTCCAGCAACAATACATATATACCTGTGTGTCCAGCAACAATACATATACACCTGTGTGTCCAGCAACAATACATATATACCTGTGTGTCCAGCAACAATACACATACACCTGTGTGTCCAGCAACAATACATATATACCTGTGTGTCCAGCAACAATACATATACACCTGTGTGTCCAGCAAAAATACATATATACCTGTGTGTCCAGCAGCAATACATATACACCTGTGTGTCTAGCAACAATACATATACACCTATGTGTCCAGCAACAATACACATACACATGTGCGTCCAGCAACAATACATATATACCTGTGTGTCCAGCAACAATACATATACACCTGTGTGTCTAGCAGCAATACATATACACCTGTGTGTCCAGCAACAATACATATACACCTGTGTGTCCAGCAGCAATACATATACACCTGTGTGTCCAGCAACAATACATATATACCTGTGTGTCCAGCAACAATACATATACACCTGTGTGTCCAGCAGCAATACATATACACCTGTGTGTCCTGCAACAATACATATACACCTGTGTGTCTAGCAGCAATACATATACACCAGTGTGTCCTGCAACAATACACATACACCTGTGTGTCCAGCAACAATACATATATACCTGTGTGTCCAGCAGCAATACACATACACCTGTGTGTCTAGTAGCAATACATATACACCTGTGTGTCTAGCAGCAATACATATACACCTGTGTGTCTAGCAGCAATACATATAAACCTATGTGCAGCAACAATACATATACACCTGTGTGTCTAGCAGCAATACATATAAACCTATGTGCAGCAACAATACATATACACCTGTGTGTCCAGCAGCAATACATATACACCTGTGTGTCCAGCAACAATACATATACACCTGTGTGTCCAGCAGCAATACATATACACCTGTGTGTCCTGCAACAATACATATACACCTGTGTGTCTAGCAGCAATACATATAAACCTATGTGTCCAGCAACAATACATATACACCTGTGTGTCTAGCAACAATACATATATACCTGTGTGTCCAGCAGCAATACATATACACCTGTGTGTCCGGCAGCAATACATATAAACCTATGTGTCCAGCAACAATACATATACACCTGTGTGTCTAGCAGCAATACATATACACCAGTGTGTCCAGCAACAATACATATACACCTGTGTGTCTAGCAGCAATACATATACACCAGTGTGTCCAGCAACAATACATATAAACCTATGTGTCCAGCAACAATACATATACACCAGTGTGTCCAGCAACAATACATATAAACCTATGTGTCCAGCAACAATACATATACACCTGTGTGTCTAGTAGCAATACATATACACCTGTGTGTCTAGCAGCAATACATATACACCTGTGTGTCTAGCAGCAATACATATACACCTGTGTGTCCAGCAACAATACATATACACCTGTGTGTCCAGCAACAATACATATAAACCTATGTGTCCAGCAACAATACATATACACCTGTGTGTCTAGCAGCAATACATATACACCTGTGTGTCCTGCAACAATACATATACACCTGTGTGTCTAGCAGCAATACATATACACCTGTGTGTCCAGCAACAATACATATACACCTGTGTGTCCAGCAACAATACATATAAACATGTGTCCAGCAACAATACATATACACCTGTGTGTCCAGCAATACATATACACCTGTGTGTCCAGCAACAATACATATACACCTGTGTGTCCAGCAACACATATACACCTGTGTGTCCAGCAACACATATACACCTGTGTGTCCAGCAACAATACATATATAACTGTGTGTCCTGCAACAATACATATACACCTGTGTGTCCAGCAACACATATACACCTGTGTGTCCAGCAACAATACATATACACCTGTGTGTCCAACAATACATATACACCTGTGTGTCCAGCAACAACACATATAAACCTATGTGTCCAGCAACAATACATATACACCTGTGTGTCCAACAATACATATACACCTGTGTGTCCAGCAACACATATACACCTGTGTGTCCAGCAACAATACATATACACCTGTGCGTCCAGCAATACATATACACCTGTGTGTCCAGCAACAATACATATACACCTGTGTGTCCAGCAATACATATACACCTGTGTGTCCAGCAGCAATACATATACACCTGTGTGTCCTGAAACAATATATATACACCTGTGTGTCCTGCAACAATAATATAAACCTGTGTGTCCTGAAACAATATATATACACCTGTGTGTCCTGCAACAATAATATAAACCTGTGTGTCCTGAAACAATATATATACACCTGTGTGTCCTGCAACAATACATATACACCTGTGTGTCTAGCAGCAATACATATACACCTGTGTCCTGCAACAATACATATACACCTGTGTGTCCAGCATCAATACATATACACCTGTGTGTCCAGCAACAATACATATACACCTGTGTGTCCTGCAACAATACATATACACCTGTGTGTCTAGCAGCAATACATATAAACCTGTGTGTCCCACAACAATACATATACACCTGTGTGTCCAGCAACAATACATATACACCTGTGTGTCCTGCAACAATACATATACACCTGTGTGTCTAGCAGCAATACATATAAACCTATGTGTCCAGCAACAATATATATACACCTACAGTATGTGTCCAGTAGCAATACATATACACCTACAGTTTGTGTCCAGCAACAATACATATACACCTGTGTGTCCAGCAACAATACATATACATCTATGTGTCCAGCAGCAATACATATAAACCTGTGTGTCCAGCAACAATACATATAAACCTACAGTATGTGTCCAGCAGCAATACATATACACCTACAGTATGTGTCCAGCAACAATACATATACACCTGTGTGTCCTGCAACAATACATATACACTTGTGTGTCCAGCAACAATACATATACACCTGTGTGTCCGGCAGCAATACATATACACCTGTGTGTCCAGCAACAATACATATACACCTGTGTGTCCAGCAACAATACATATACACCAGTGTGTCCGGCAGCAATACATATACACCTATGTGTCCAGCAGCAATACATATACACCTATGTGTCCGGCAGCAATAAATATACACCTATGTGTCCGGCAGCAATACATATACACCTATGTGTCCGGCAGCAATACATATACACCTGTGTGTCCGGCAGCAATACATATACACCTGTGTCCGGCAGCAATACATATACACCTGTGTGTCCGGCAGCAACACATATACACCTGTGTGTCCTGCAGCAACACATATACACCTGTGTGTCCGGCAGCAATACATATACACCTGTGTGTCCTGCAGCAATACATATACACCTGTGTGTCCAGCAACAATACATATACACCTGTGTGTCCAGCAACAATACATATACACCTGTGTGTCCAGCAGCAATACATATACACCTGTGTGTCCGGCAGCAATACATATACACCTGTGTGTCCAGCAACAATACTTATCCACCTGTGTGTCCAGCAACAATACATATACACCTACAGTATGTGTCCGGCAGCAATACATATACACCTATGTGTCCGGCAGCAATACATATACACCTATGTGTCCGGCAGCAACACATATACACCTGTGTGTCCGGCAGCAACACATATACACCTGTGTGTCCGGCAGCAATACATATACACCTGTGTGTCCAGCAAGCAATACATATACACCTGTGTGTCCGGCGGCAATACATATACACCTGTGTGTCCGGCGGCAATACATATACACCTGTGTGTCCGGCGGCAATACATATACACCTGTGTGTCCGGCAGCAATACATATACACCTATGTGTCCGGCAGCAATATATATACACCTGTGTGTCCGGCAGCAATACATATACACCTATGTGTCCGGCAGCAATACATATACACCTGTGTGTCCAGCAGTAATACATATACACCTGTGTGTCCAGCAATAATACATATACACCTATGTGTCTGGCAGCAATACATATACACCTCTGTGTCCGGCAGCAATACAAATACACCTCTGTGTCCGGCAGCAATATATATACACCTATGTGTCCGGCAGCAATATATATACACCTATGTGTCCGGCAGCAATATATATACACCTCTGTGTCCGGCAGCAATACAAATACACCTCTGTGTCCGGCAGCAATACAAATACACCTATGTGTCCGGCAGCAATACATAAACACCTCTGTGTCCGGCAGCAATACATATACACCTGTGTGTCCGGCAGCAATATATATACACCTCTGTGTCCGGCAGCAATATATATACACCTATGTGTCCGGCAGCAATATATATACACCTCTGTGTCCGGCAGCAATATATATACACCTATGTGTCCGGCAGCAATATATATACACCTCTGTGTCCGGCAGCAATACAAATACACCTCTGTGTCCGGCAGCAATACAAATACACCTATGTGTCCGGCAGCAATACATATACACCTCTGTGTCTGGCAGCAATACATATACACCTGTGTGTCTGGCAGCAATACATATACACCTGTGTGTCCGGCAGCAATACAAATACACCTCTGTGTCCGGCAGCAATACAAATACACCTATGTGTCCGGCAGCAATACATATACACCTGTGTGTCCAGCAACAATACATATACACCTGTGTGTCTGGCAGCAATACATATACACCTGTGTGTCCGGCAGCAATACATATACACCTGTGTGTCCAGCAACAATACATATACACCCGTGTGTCTGGCAGCAATACATATACACCTGTGTGTCCGGCAACAATACATATACACCTGTGTGTCTGGCAGCAATACATATACACCTGTGTGTCCGGCAGCAATACATATACACCTATGTGTCCGGCAGCAATACATATACACCTATGTGTCCGGCAGCAACACATATACACCTGTGTGTCCGGCAGCAACACATATACACCTGTGTGTCCGGCAGCAATACATATACACCTGTGTGTCCAGCAAGCAATACATATACACCTGTGTGTCCGGCGGCAATACATATACACCTGTGTGTCCGGCGGCAATACATATACACCTGTGTGTCCGGCGGCAATACATATACACCTGTGTGTCCGGCAGCAATACATATACACCTATGTGTCCGGCAGCAATATATATACACCTGTGTGTCCGGCAGCAATACATATACACCTATGTGTCCGGCAGCAATACATAAACACCTGTGTGTCCGGCAAGCAATACATATACACCTGTGTGTCCAGCAGTAATACATATACACCTGTGTGTCCAGCAATAATACATATACACCTATGTGTCTGGCAGCAATACATATACACCTCTGTGTCCGGCAGCAATACAAATACACCTCTGTGTCCGGCAGCAATATATATACACCTATGTGTCCGGCAGCAATATATATACACCTATGTGTCCGGCAGCAATATATATACACCTCTGTGTCCGGCAGCAATACAAATACACCTCTGTGTCCGGCAGCAATACAAATACACCTATGTGTCCGGCAGCAATACATAAACACCTCTGTGTCCGGCAGCAATACATATACACCTGTGTGTCCGGCAGCAATATATATACACCTCTGTGTCCGGCAGCAATATATATACACCTATGTGTCCGGCAGCAATATATATACACCTCTGTGTCCGGCAGCAATATATATACACCTATGTGTCCGGCAGCAATATATATACACCTCTGTGTCCGGCAGCAATACAAATACACCTCTGTGTCCGGCAGCAATACAAATACACCTATGTGTCCGGCAGCAATACATATACACCTCTGTGTCTGGCAGCAATACATATACACCTGTGTGTCTGGCAGCAATACATATACACCTGTGTGTCCGGCAGCAATACAAATACACCTCTGTGTCCGGCAGCAATACAAATACACCTATGTGTCCGGCAGCAATACATATACACCTGTGTGTCCAGCAACAATACATATACACCTGTGTGTCTGGCAGCAATACATATACACCTGTGTGTCCGGCAGCAATACATATACACCTATGTGTCCAGCAGCAATACATATACACCTATGTGTCCGGCAGCAATAAATATACACCTATGTGTCCGGCAGCAATACATATACACCTATGTGTCCGGCAGCAATACATATACACCTGTGTGTCCGGCAGCAATACATATACACCTGTGTCCGGCAGCAATACATATACACCTGTGTGTCCGGCAGCAACACATATACACCTGTGTGTCCTGCAGCAACACATATACACCTGTGTGTCCGGCAGCAATACATATACACCTGTGTGTCCTGCAGCAATACATATACACCTGTGTGTCCAGCAACAATACATATACACCTGTGTGTCCAGCAACAATACATATACACCTGTGTGTCCAGCAACAATACATATACACCTGTGTGTCCGGCAGCAATACATATACACCTGTGTGTCCAGCAACAATACTTATCCACCTGTGTGTCCAGCAACAATACATATACACCTACAGTATGTGTCCGGCAGCAATACATATACACCTATGTGTCCGGCAGCAATACATATACACCTATGTGTCCGGCAGCAACACATATACACCTGTGTGTCCGGCAGCAACACATATACACCTGTGTGTCCGGCAGCAATACATATACACCTGTGTGTCCAGCAAGCAATACATATACACCTGTGTGTCCGGCGGCAATACATATACACCTGTGTGTCCGGCGGCAATACATATACACCTGTGTGTCCGGCGGCAATACATATACACCTGTGTGTCCGGCAGCAATACATATACACCTATGTGTCCGGCAGCAATATATATACACCTGTGTGTCCGGCAGCAATACATATACACCTATGTGTCCGGCAGCAATACATAAACACCTGTGTGTCCGGCAAGCAATACATATACACCTGTGTGTCCAGCAGTAATACATATACACCTGTGTGTCCAGCAATAATACATATACACCTATGTGTCTGGCAGCAATACATATACACCTCTGTGTCCGGCAGCAATACAAATACACTTCTGTGTCCGGCAGCAATATATATACACCTATGTGTCCGGCAGCAATATATATACACCTATGTGTCCGGCAGCAATATATATACACCTCTGTGTCCGGCAGCAATACAAATACACCTCTGTGTCCGGCAGCAATACAAATACACCTATGTGTCCGGCAGCAATACATAAACACCTCTGTGTCCGGCAGCAATACATATACACCTGTTTGTCCGGCAGCAATATATATACACCTCTGTGTCCGGCAGCAATATATATACACCTATGTGTCCGGCAGCAATATATATACACCTCTGTGTCCGGCAGCAATATATATACACCTCTGTGTCCGGCAGCAATATATATACACCTCTGTGTCCGGCAGCAATACAAATACACCTCTGTGTCCGGCAGCAATACAAATACACCTATGTGTCCGGCAGCAATACATATACACCTCTGTGTCTGGCAGCAATACATATACACCTGTGTGTCTGGCAGCAATACATATACACCTGTGTGTCCGGCAGCAATACAAATACACCTCTGTGTCCGGCAGCAATACAAATACACCTATGTGTCCGGCAGCAATACATATACACCTGTGTGTCCAGCAACAATACATATACACCTGTGTGTCCGGCAGCAATACATATACACCTGTGTGTCCGGCAGCAATACATATACACCTGTGTGTCCAGCAACAATACATATACACCCGTGTGTCTGGCAGCAATACATATACACCTGTGTGTCCGGCAACAATACATATACACCTGTGTGTCTGGCAGCAATACATATACACCTGTGTGTCCGGCAGCAATACATATACACCTATGTGTCCGGCAGCAATACATATACACCTATGTGTCCGGCAGCAACACATATACACCTGTGTGTCCGGCAGCAACACATATACACCTGTGTGTCCGGCAGCAATACATATACACCTGTGTGTCCAGCAAGCAATACATATACACCTGTGTGTCCGGCGGCAATACATATACACCTGTGTGTCCGGCGGCAATACATATACACCTGTGTGTCCGGCGGCAATACATATACACCTGTGTGTCCGGCAGCAATACATATACACCTATGTGTCCGGCAGCAATATATATACACCTGTGTGTCCGGCAGCAATACATATACACCTATGTGTCCGGCAGCAATACATAAACACCTGTGTGTCCGGCAAGCAATACATATACACCTGTGTGTCCAGCAGTAATACATATACACCTGTGTGTCCAGCAATAATACATATACACCTATGTGTCTGGCAGCAATACATATACACCTCTGTGTCCGGCAGCAATACAAATACACCTCTGTGTCCGGCAGCAATATATATACACCTATGTGTCCGGCAGCAATATATATACACCTATGTGTCCGGCAGCAATATATATACACCTCTGTGTCCGGCAGCAATACAAATACACCTCTGTGTCCGGCAGCAATACAAATACACCTATGTGTCCGGCAGCAATACATAAACACCTCTGTGTCCGGCAGCAATACATATACACCTGTGTGTCCGGCAGCAATATATATACACCTCTGTGTCCGGCAGCAATATATATACACCTATGTGTCCGGCAGCAATATATATACACCTCTGTGTCCGGCAGCAATATATATACACCTATGTGTCCGGCAGCAATATATATACACCTCTGTGTCCGGCAGCAATACAAATACACCTCTGTGTCCGGCAGCAATACAAATACACCTATGTGTCCGGCAGCAATACATATACACCTCTGTGTCTGGCAGCAATACATATACACCTGTGTGTCTGGCAGCAATACATATACACCTGTGTGTCCGGCAGCAATACAAATACACCTCTGTGTCCGGCAGCAATACAAATACACCTATGTGTCCGGCAGCAATACATATACACCTGTGTGTCCAGCAACAATACATATACACCTGTGTGTCTGGCAGCAATACATATACACCTGTGTGTCCGGCAGCAATACATATACACCTGTGTGTCCAGCAACAATACATATACACCCGTGTGTCTGGCAGCAATACATATACACCTGTGTGTCCGGCAACAATACATATACACCTGTGTGTCTGGCAGCAATACATATACACCTGTGTGTCTGGCAGCAATACATATACACATGTGTGTCCGGCAGCAATACATATACACCTGTGTGTCCAGCAACAATACATATACACCTGTGTGTCCAGCAGCAATACATATACACCTGTGTGTCCAGCAGCAATACATATACACCTGTGTGTCTGGCAGCAATACATATACACCTGTGTGTCCAGCAGCAATACATATACACCTGTGTGTCCAGCAGCAATACATATACACCTATGTGTCCGGCAACAATACATATACACCTGTGTGTCTGGCAGCAATACATATACACCTGTGTGTCCAGCAGCAATACATATACACCTGTGTGTCTGGCAGCAATACATATACACCTGTGTGTCTGGCAGCAATACATATACACCTGTGTGTCCGGCAGCAATACATATACACCTGTGTGTCTGGCAGCAATACATATACACCTGTGTGTTTGGCAGCAATACATATACACCTGTGTGTCTGGCAGCAATACATATACACCTGTGTGTCTGGCAGCAATACATATACACCTGTGTGTCCGGCAGCAATACATATACACCTGTGTGTCCAGCAACAATACATATACACCTGTGTGTCTAGCAGCAATACATATACACCTGTGTGTCCAGCAACAATACATATACACCTGTGTGTCCGGCAGCAATACATATACACCTATGTGTCTGGCAGCAATACATATACACCTGTGTGTCTGGCAGCAATACATATACACCTGTGTGTCCAGCAGCAATACATATACACCTGTGTGTCCAGCAGCAATACATATACACCTGTGTGTCCAGCAGCAATACATATACACCTGTGTGTCCGGCAGTAATACATATACACCTGTGTGTCCAGCAACAATACATATACACCTGTGTGTCCGGCAGCAACACATATACACCTGTGTGTCCAGCAGCAATACATATACACCTGTGTGTCCAGCAGCAATACATATACACCTGTGTGTCCAGCAGCAATACATATACACCTGTGTGTCCGGCAGTAATACATATACACCTGTGTGTCCAGCAACAATACATATACACCTGTGTGTCTGGCAGCAATACATATACACCTGTGTGTCCAGCATCAATACATATACACCTGTGTGTCCAGCAGCAAATCATTGTAAATCATCACCATCAGTACTTACATCTGACAGCTCCCAATCAGATCAGTAACACAATCAGGTCGATTCAATTCGGCAACAGTTGAATAGCGCCGGGAGTTTGCTCCCGGCGCTATTCAATACAGCGACGACTGACCCTCAATTGTCGGGAGTTCTTCTCTCATCCCCGCGGAATGAGAGAAGAAACCCGACAAAAGTGCTGCCGGCACGAGGCTGATTCTGTCGGGAATCGGCATCGCCGCGGGTAGTTAAGTCGGAGAATGCCCATTCTCCCGACAAAACTACCTGTTAAGTCGGCTAGAACGGGCCATCGCCGACTTAACTGGAGCTGAATTGAATAGCGTCGGGAGCTAATTCCCGGCGCTATTCAACTGTTGCCGGATTGAATCGACCCCTATGTATCACCAGTCTCTCCTGTTATAGACTCCTATCTACCTACAGACAGACGCTCCTGCCGGCTATTACTATCAGAGGCCCCGGGTGTTAGCTGCAATTATTTATCACAACTAAAGTATTGCCTGCATTACTGATTTACAGCGTTAGGACTCCGGACTGGCCACAGGGCTCACTGGAAAGATTCCTGGTAGGCAGACGTGTCTGTGGGGCCTGACCTGTGAGTTATCATGTGACCCCACTCCACATGACCGGCATCCCCCCACACTCAGTACCCAGCCAGTGATGCCGTCATGGCTTCCCCCCACACTCAGTACCCAGCCAGTGATGCCGTCATGGCTTCCCCCACACTCAGTACCCAGCCAGTGATGCCGTCATGGCTTCCCCCCACCACTCAGTACCCAGCCAGTGATGCCGTCATGGCTTCCCCCCACACTCAGTACCCAGCCAGTGATGCAGTCATGGCTTCCCCCCACACTCAGTACCCAGCCAGTGATGCCGTCATGGCTTCCCCCCACACTCAGTACCCAGCCAGTGATGCAGTCATGGCTTCCCCCCACCACTCAGTACCCAGCCAGTGATGCCGTCATGGCTTCCCCCCACACTCAGTACCCAGCCAGTGATGCCGTCATGGCTTCCCCCCACACTCAGTACCCAGCCAGTGATGCCGTCATGGCTTCCCCCCACACTCAGTACCCAGCCAGTGATGCCGTCATGGCTTCCCCCCACACTCAGTACCCAGCCAGTGATGCCGTCATGGCTTCCCCCCACACTCAGTACCCAGCCAGTGATGCCGTCATGGCTTCCCCCCACACTCAGTACCCAGCCAGTGATGCCGTCATGGCTTCCCCCCACACTCAGTACCCAGCCAGTGATGCCGTCATGGCTTCCCCCCACACTCAGTACCCAGCCAGTGATGCCGTCATGGCTTCCCCCCACACTCAGTACCCAGCCAGTGATGCCGTCATGGCTATACCTCTTGTGCTGCCTATGTCAAGGCCACTTACAGTTCCCAAGCTGCCTCTGGTCTCAGACACAACTGCAGCAAAAGACGGAAGGAAGGCCGCAAATACTTACAATCAAGCCCTATGAGGAGGGATCCCGCCCCATCAACAGACCCCACCCCCTCATCAGACTGCACCCCCATTAGGGCTGCTTTCATAAATTTCCGGGGCTGGTTTTCCATCCCAATCCACCATGACCAATTATCAGCAGATCACGAGCACTTTACTTCCGATCAGTAACACGTAGACACAGCATGGTGGAGGCAGCACACTGTGTGTTCCGGCGCGCTCCGATTCCTGCCTCGCTCCAGGAGATTGTACCAGCAATCATCAATGTCGCCTACATGGAATGTACTGACTGATGGACCTCAGATTACAGAGGAAGGTTCTAATCTCATGAGAGACTCTTCTTTTGTATGATATAATCAGAGCTTAAAGTGGTCCTGGATAGGCAGTGGAACTCATTTACCACGCCACCCACATTAAGTGGACCCATGGCTAGTATTTTGCCCACCCCTGTAAACTATAAATTAGTGCCCTACTTCCCACAAAGAAGCAGCATGGTCACACAATAGTACCACCAATTACACCACATCGTACCACAATCTTATTCACATTACACCGCATGTAGGGGGTCATTCCGACCAATTCGCTCGCTGCAGTTTATTGCAGCACAGCGATCGGGTCAGAATTGCGCCAGCGCCACAGTGCGCCGGTGCATGCCAGACGGCCAAAGGCCGTCGTTTCCCTGCGATCGCCTCTGCCTGATTGACAGGCAGAGGCGGACGCTGGGCAGGAGGGTGCGGCATGGCGGCGTTTGGCCGCCATTATGGGGGCACGGCCCGCCCAACGCAGGCGTGGCCAGACTGTGCGGGGGGGGCGGGCCGCAGCGGCTGCGTGACGTCACACGCAGCGACTGCGGGCCGGGGAGCGACGAGTAGCTCCCGGCCGGCACCCTACAGTTGCGCTGGCCAGGAGCTACTCCAAAAGTGCAAAAGCATCGGCGCTGTGCGATGCTTTTGCACTTCTGCTGGGGAGGGGGTCAGCACTGACATGCGGGGCGGGATAGCCCTCTGCCGGGCGTCCCTCCGCATGTCTATTGTCATGATCGTAGCCGTGCAAAATTTTGCAGGTCTACGATCTACTCGGAGTGACCCCCATAGTGCCCCTGATTTATATTACCACATAGAAATGCCCATTATTCAGGTTACGAAACTCAGTAATGTCTTTTATTCATGTTCCATTACGCAATAGTACCCTTTATACAAGTTATGCCAGACAGTAGTGCCCCTTATGCACAATTTCCACAATAATAGTGCCCCTTACACATAATGCCCACAGCTGTAGTTTTCCTTACACATAATGCTCACAGTTGTAGTGCCCCTTACACATGACCACAGTAGTAGTGCCACTTATATACAGAATGCCCACAGTAGTAGTGCCGCTTATATACAGAATGCCCACAGTAGTAGTGTCGCTTATATACAGAATGCCCACAGTAGTAGTGCCGCTAATATACAGAATGCCCACAGTAGTAGTGTCGCTAATATACAGAATGCCCACAGTAGTAGTGCCGCTTATATACAGAATGCCCACAGTAGTAGTGCCGCTTATATACAGAATGCCCACAGTAGTAGCTCCGCTTATATACAGAATGCCCACAGTAGTAGTGCCCCTTACATATTATGACCACAGTAGGTGTGCCCCTTACACATAATGACCACAGTAGTAGTGCCACTTATATACAGAATGCCCCCAGTAGTAGTGCCGCTTATATACAGAATGCCCACAGTAGTAGTGCCGCTTATATACAGAATGCCCACAGTAGTAGTGCCGCTTATATACAGAATGCCCACAGTAGTAGTGCCCCTTACATATTATGACCACAGTAGGTGTGCCCCTTACACATAATGACCACAGTAGTAGTGCCACTTATATACAGAATGCCCCCAGTAGTAGTGCCCCTTACATATTATGACCACAGTAGGTGTGCCCCTTACACATAATGACCACAGTAGTAGTGCCCCTTACATATTATGACCACAGTAGGTGTGCCCCTTACACATAATGACCACAGTAGTAGTGCCACTTATATACAAAATGCCCACAGTAGTAGTGCCCCTTACATATTATGACCACAGTAGGTGTGCCCCTTACACATAATGACCACAGTAGTAGTGCCACTTATATACAAAATGCCCACAGTAGTAGTGCCCCTTACATATTATGACCACAGTAGGTGTGCCCCTTACACATAATGACCACAGTAGTAGTGCCACTTATATACAGAATGCCCCCAGTAGTAGTGCCACTTATATACAGAATGCCCACAGTAGTAGTGCCCCTTACATATTATGACCACAGTAGTAGTGCCCCTTACACATAATGACCACAGTAGTAGTGCCCCTTACATATTATGACCACAGTAGTAGTGCCCCTTACATATTATGACCACAGCAGTAGTGCCCCTTACATATTATGACCACAGTAGTAGTGCCCCTTACATATTATGACCACAGCAGTAGTGCCCCTTACATATTATGGCCACAGTAGTTGTGCCCCTTACACATAATGACCACAGTAGTAGTGCCACTTATATACAGAATGCCCACAGTAGTAGTGCCCCTTACATATTATGACCACAGTAGTAGTGCCCCTTACATATTATGACCACAGTAGTAGTGCCCCTTACATATTATGACCACAGCAGTAGTGCCCCTTACATATTATGACCACAGTAGTTGTGCCCCTTACACATAATGACCACAGTAGTAGTGCCACTTATATACAGAATGCCCACAGTAGTAGTGCCACTTACATATTATGACCACAGTAGGTGTGCCCCTTACACATAATGACCACAGTAGTAGTGCCACTTATATACAGAATGCCCACAGTAGTAGTACCCCTTACATATTATGACCACAGTAGTAGTGCCCCTTACATATTATGACCACAGTAGTAGTGCCCCTTACATATTATGACCACAGTAGTAGTGCCCCTTACATATTATGACCACAGTAGTTGTGCCCCTTACACATAATGACCACAGTAGTAGTGCCACTTATATACAGAATGCCCACAGTAGTAGTGCCACTTACATATTATGACCACAGTAGGTGTGCCCCTTACACATAATGACCACAGTAGTAGTGCCACTTATATACAGAATGCCCACAGTAGTAGTGCCCCTTACATATTATGACCACAGTAGGTGTGCCCCTTACACATAATGACCACAGTAGTAGTGCCACTTATATACAGAATGCCCACAGTAGTAGTGCCCCTTACATATTATGACCACAGTAGGTGTGCCCCTTACATATTATGACCACAGTAGTAGTGCCCCTTACATATTATGACCACAGTAGTAGTGCCCCTTACATATTATGACCACAGTAGTTGTGCCCCTTACACATAATGACCACAGTAGTAGTGCCACTTATATACAGAATGCCCACAGTAGCAGTGCCTCTTACATATTATGACCACAGTAGGTGTGCCCCTTATACATAATGACCACAGTAGTAGTGCCCCTTACATATTATGACCACAGTAGTAGTGCCACTTATATACAGAATGCCCACAGTAGTAGTGCCTCTTACATATTATGACCACAGCAGTAGTGCCCCTTACATATTATGACCACAGTAGTAGTGCCCCTTACATATTATGACCACAGTAGTAGTGCCCCTTACATATTATGACCACAGTAGTTGTGCCCCTTACACATAATGACCACAGTAATAGTGCCACTTATACATTATGACCACAGTAGTTGTGCCCCTTACACATGACCACAATAGTGCCCTTTATACACATCTCTGCCTGTCACTCCAGCAGCTCCATGCCCTGTGTCCCTCTGGCAGCTTCCCCACCTCTCTTGACCCTCCGGCCCCCTCTCATCTCATCTTCAAGATGCACATATCCTGCTCCTCTTCATGGCTACTCTTCACTTCAGCAGCAGTGACAGCATGACATCACATACACCGTGCCGGAAAAGGAAATCACAGAGACCTGAGGAGGGGATGAATGCTGTCCAACAGACACAACGTGTGTGATTACCAGGAGGGGTGCGCTGTAGATGGAGGGGGACAACGGAGCCACCAGGACCTGAGGAAGGGGGAGGTGGCTGCAAATCATTAGTAAACACTAGCGCCACCTGCATCATCTATTGACGTAGGCGGTGGGGCGGGCTTTTCTGTTGGAATTACTGTGCAGGGCAATGGAGAAGGTAGAACTAGTTCCCACTACCACTACAGGTGGTGGAAGTCAGTTCCACCTCATTCCCCTCACTGTAACCCCTGGGTATAATGATACAGTGTATATGGAATCTATTAGATTATAAAGTAATATTCTGACCAGTTTATGAAGGTCATAGGTTCTAATCCCTCCAGAAACGGATGTGAACTAATACCCCTTTCACATCGCACTAAAAACCCGGTATCGAAACGGGTCCGTGTGCGATGTGAAAGCTCCTTTGCCGAATTAGCGGGTCGCCTGACCCGGTAATTCAACCTGGTAAAAAAGAAGGGTTATTACCGGGTTGAATACCGGGTCAGGTGCAGTGTGAATGGGAGCCGTTCCGATGCGACACGGTTCCCATTCACAGCATAGGGAGAGGCGGCGCAGGAGATGAGCTCATCTCCCAGCGCCGCCTCCACCCCCGCTGCTGCTGCGCCCCCCGCTGCTATGGCAACCGACCCGGTATATTGCCTGGTCGGAAAGCCAGCAGAGGAGCGCAAATGCCGGATCCCACCTGGTAAGGACACGTTTCTCTTACCGGGTCGGATCCGACATTTGCGATCTGAATGCAGCATAATAAAGTTTTTTATGGTGTAATAACAATATATATATATATATACATATAAAAATAAACTTTCCATTATTCTGAATTGGTATGTAATCATTATTGAACTCTGATGTTTATCTTATATTTGCTATGTTATTTTATTGTTATTTAGCACTGTAATATTGGAGGTTTTTTAATATATCTATAGAAACATATACTGATTAATGCATTTTGTGTGGAAACAAAAGGGTTAACTGTGAGGCAAATAGACCCATATGAAAATGATCAGTGCTATTAAGGGTGTGAGACATGATGGACCAATGGGTGTGCAGGAAAGGGGAGCAATGTGGGTATAAACAGGTCAGAAGGACCAGACTGAAATTACTCCCAGGAAACGGAGCGACGCCGGTTAGAGACACCGTGCTTGGTGCTCGCAGTGATGACATCACGCTTGCTGACCGCCAGCCAGAAGTGTGCCCCTGTACTGATGCTGCAGGGTGATCCCGGGAAAAGCGGCTCTGTGCCTGGTGATAAATAGACGCGGTCATACATGCACGCCGCTGATCTCTGGGGATGCGGCATAACAGAGTACACATTCATGCACCTGTGATCTTACATGAAGGTGAATTCAGCCAAGGAGATCCCGCTATCCCGGCCTGCAATTACAGGACTTTGGAAATCTGCTCCCACTTGAATTATATATGCAATACTGATTACACCCTATACGAAACCTGCTGCGGTGGCGTTCACACTAATGAGCCAGTAGAGCAGGGATGGGGAACCTTCGGCCCTCCAGCTGTTGTTTAACTACATATACCAGCATGCCCTGCTACAGTTTTCCTATTTGGCCATGCTAAAACTGTTGCAAGGCATGCTGGTAGGTACGTGTGGTTCCACAACAGCTTGAGGGCCAAAGGTTCCCCCATCCCTGCAGTAAAGGGACAATGTAAAAATCCCTGGAGTATAGACATAAGAGATGGTTAGTTTTATTTTCCTTCTACATGCCAACTGATACTGCTTTACTCAAAAATCCCGGTTCTGACCCTGATCCAAGACAAGTCAGACCCGGAACTCCACCGGGACACCGCAGTGCCGATCTGAGAATATCCCAGATCGGCACAGTTTACAAAGCACGCAGGTGCAGTGTCTTTGGGGCCGGCGCTGGGAAACTCCCTTGTGTCACGCTGGGGGCCAGCCTAGCAATCTTGAATCTCCTGTGCTGCCCCCAGCCTCCTGACCCGGCTTTCCCATTTACACCGCCTCCTACCCCGGGTCTTACCCGTGTCTAACCGTGCACGCAAACCGGGTTGGATTCCTGAAAAAATGGACCTTGGGTTTCGGAGAAGGACCGTTTTACACCGCCAGCGTTGCCGGTATTTTGCGCACACCTGTGCAAAATTCTGGTATATTTCAGGCGTTGTAAAAGGGGTATTATTGTGATCTTTTATATGATTACACATGAATTGTTATTAAAAATGCTACAAAATAATTTCCTATTTCTCCTAGGAAACAATAAAAACAGAAAAAATCACATAACAGAGAGAAGATGTAAAACTCGGTCTGTTCCAATGAGGTGAAACATACAGATCTCAAAGTGCTGCAGACACAATGGAGCATACTTATGACAAAAGCCTCGCATTCGGTTCCTAGTGCCTGGTAGGCGTCCGTACGGGATGTAGTTAGTGTTCACGAAGGCTAAGAAGGGAAAGCGATCAGGCAATTCTATTTGCCCCGCGATCAGGCAATTCTATTTGCCCCGGATTGGCCTCGATGGGCGTGGTACTCGAACCTCCTAACCATGGCTCTGCAGAATCCCTGGCCTCTGCCACTCCAAGACGATCTTCTTTAGCAAGGTCCGTACGTCTATCCAGACTTACAGCGGCTACGTTTGACGGCTTGGAAGTTGAGAGGGAGAGTCTAGCGAGAAAGGGTCTTCCCTCCAAGGTTATTTCCACCATGGTCCAGGCCAGGAAGGTGGTTATATCGAAACACTATCATCATGTCTGAAAAAAGTATGTTTCCTGGTGTGAAAGTAGAAAGGTTTCTCCCGTGGAATTTAGAACTGGTCATTTTCTACTTTTCCTGCAAGTGGGAGTGGATATAGGGCTACAGTTAGGCTCCATCAAAGTCCAGTTTTCGGCGTTCTCTATTTTCTTCCAGAAACAACTTGACATGTTGCCTGAAGTACACACTTTCCTAAAGGGTGTTCTGCATATGCAACCGCCCTTTGTACCTCCCACGGCTCCGTGGGACCTCAATGTGGTTCTGTCCTTTCTCCAATCGGATTGGTTTGAACCCTTACATAGGGTGGAGTTAAAACATCTCACCTGGAAGACTGTGATGTTATTGGCTTAGGCGTCTGCCAGACATGTCTATGAATTAGGGGCTTTATCCTGTAAGAGCCCTTATTTGATTTTTCATGCAGACAGGGCGGAACTTAAAACCCGTCCTCAGTTTTTGCCGAAAGTGGTGTCAGCCTTTCATGTGAATCAGCCTATTGTGGTTCCGGTGTTGCCTGACGCTACCGTTGGTCCCAAGTCCTTGGATGTGGTTAGGGCTCTGAAAATTTATGTCAAGAGGAAGGCTCATCATCGGAAATCTCACTCTGTTTGTCCTTTATGATGCCTCCAAGATTGCTTAGAAGCTGGCCAACCAATCTATTGCTCGTTGGCTACGGTTAACCATTCAACAGGCCTATACTTTGACGGCTCTGCCCTTGCCGACATCTATTCACGCCCACTCTACAAGGTCTGTGGGCTCTTCCTGGGCGGTTGCCTGGGGTGTCTCGGCCTTACAGTTGTGCCAGGCTGCTACTTGGTCTGGTTCGAACCACTATCTCCATATCTAGATGAAACTTGGACACTACCTTAGGAAGGTGACCCACCTTGGTCCAGAGAACTGCCCTATTTTGATAGAAGATCAGAAATGGAGGACGTCAGAAAAGCGCTCCCAAATCAGACACCCTTCTCACAGAGGCAATAGCCAGTAGAAATAACACCTTTGCAGATATCCACGCAAGGTCCACTGACTCTAAAGACTGAAATGGGGAAGTCTTAAGAGCTTACCGAACAAGGGATAAATCCCAGGGGGCCACTGGATGAACAAAGGGAGGCTGGATATGGAGTACACACATCTTGTAGTAGAACGACCTTTCGTTGAAACCACAGATAGTGCAGAAACTTTCAGGGATGCTAGAAGAAGAGCAAAGTCTAACCTTGCCTGCAAAAAGGCCAGTAACCTGGAGACCCTATAGGCAGGAGGGTCATAGCGCCTAGGCGCACACTACTGAAAATAAGCATGCCAAATCCGGTCATAGATGCGGGCTGAAGATGGCTGATGAGCCTGCAGCATTGTCTATCACTGCATCTGAGAGTCCCTTAGCTCTGAAGACTGATGACTCGAGAGTCCAAGCCATGAGTACAACTGAGACAGGTCCTGATGCAGACAGGGACCCTGAGACAACAGGCCTGGTCGCTGTGGTAGTAGGAATGGCATGTCCACGGACAGATTTTGGAGATCGGTGAACCAATGGTGCCACGGCCATGCGGTCCGCTATGCATGTTAACACCTGTGCAAAATAAGCCTCCAAGGGTGGTTCCTGCACAAGGGCTGGTTGAAGCAGCCGTTGTGAGTTTGGCACATAGCGTTTAACACACAAACCGTCCTGCACGAGGTCCTGTGGAGATACTGCTGCCGCACATGCCATACCTAAAGCCAGCACAGTTACCTTTACCTCTGGAAGACATTGTAACCGGATAACTAGAAGCTAAGGGGACGTGGTTACCATCCCGCCGGTCGGGATCCAGACGGTCAGCATACCAACGCCGGGATCCTGGCTACCAGAATGCCGGCAGGGGAGGCCAGGACTATTACCACTCATGGGTGTCCATGACACCCATAGAGTGGGAACAGAACCTGCAGCGAGCCACCGATTCCACAAGGGGCTTTGTTGCGCTCACCCCCACTGCCAGCCCCAAGCTAAGCACAATGTACAGCTCTAGCAAAGTAACTGTGATGTACCAGAGTCATGAACACATGTACTCAGTATACAACGCACGTAACACAAAGCAGAGCTAGCGCCAGTCACATACAATGCACGTAATACAATGCAGTCACACGGCAGAGCTAGCGCCAGTCACATACAATGCACGTAATACAATGCAGTCACACGGCAGAGCTAGCGCCAGTCACATACAATGCACGTAACACAAAGCAGTCACACAGCAGAGCTAGCGCCAGTCACATACAATGTACATAATACAATGCAGTCACATGGCAGAGCTAGCGCCAGTCACATACAATGTACGTAATACAATGCAGTCACATGGCAGAGCTAGCACCAGTCACATACAATGTACGTAATACAACGCAGTCACACGGCAGAGCTAGCACCAGTCACATACAATGCACGTAATACAATGCAGTCACATGGCAGAGCTAGCACCAGTCACATACAATGTACGTAATACAATGCAGTCACACGGTAGAGCTAGCGCCAGTCACATACAATGTACGTAATACAATGCAGTCACACGGCAGAGCTAGCACCAGTCACATACAATGCACGTAATACAATGCAGTCACACAGCAGAGCTAGCACCAGTCACATACAATGTACGTAATACAATGCAGTCACACGGCAGAGCTAGCGCCAGTCACATACAATGTACGTAATACAATGCAGTCACACGGCAGAGCTAGCACCAGTCACATACAATGTACGTAATACAATGCAGTCACTCGGCAGAGCTAGCACCAGTCACATACAATGTACGTAATACAATGCAGTCACACGGCAGAGCTAGCACCAGTCACATACAATGTACGTAATACAATGCAGTCACACGGCAGAGCTAGCGCCAGTCACATACAATGCACGTAATACAATGCAGTCACACGGCAGAGCTAGCGCCAGTCACATACAATGTACATAATACAACGCAGTCACACGGCAGAGCTAGCACCAGTCACATACAATGTACGTAATACAACGCAGTCACACGGTAGAGCTAGCACCAGTCACATACAATGTACGTAATACAATGCAGTCACACGGCAGAGCTAGAACCAGTCACATACAATGTACGTAATACAACGCAGTCACACGGTAGAGCTAGCACCAGTCACATACAATGTACGTAATACAACGCAGTCACACGGTAGAGCTAGCACCAGTCACATACAATGTACGTAATACAACGCAGTCACACGGTAGAGCTAGCGCCAGTCACATACAATGTACGTAATACAACGCAGTCACACGGTAGAGCTAGCACCAGTCACATACAATGTACATAATACAACACAGTCACACGGCAGAGCTAGCACCAGTCACATACAATGTACGTAATACAACGCAGTCACACGGTAGAGCTAGCGCCAGTCACATACAATGTACGTAATACAATGCAGTCACACGGCAGAGCTAGCGCCAGTCACATACAATGTACGTAATACAACGCAGTCACACGGCAGAGCTAGCACCAGTCACATACAATGTACATAATACAACGCAGTCACACGGCAGAGCTAGCGCCAGTCACATACAATGTACATAATACAACGCAGTCACACGGCAGAGCTAGCACCAGTCACATACAATGTACGTAATACAACGCAGTCACACGGTAGAGCTAGCACCAGTCACATACAATGCACGTAATACAACGCAGTCACACGGCAGAGCTAGCACCAGTCACATACAATGTACATAATACAACGCAGTCACACGGCAGAGCTAGCACCAGTCACATACAATGCACATAATACAATGCAGTCACACGGCAGAGCTAGCGCCAGTCACATACAATGTACATAATACAACGCAGTCACACGGCAGAGCTAGCACCAGTCACATACAATGTACGTAATACAACGCAGTCACACGGTAGAGCTAGCACCAGTCACATACAATGTACGTAATACAATGCAGTCACACGGCAGAGCTAGAACCAGTCACATACAATGTACGTAATACAACGCAGTCACACGGTAGAGCTAGCACCAGTCACATACAATGTACGTAATACAACGCAGTCACACGGTAGAGCTAGCACCAGTCACATACAAAGTACGTAATACAACGCAGTCACACGGTAGAGCTAGCGCCAGTCACATACAATGTACGTAATACAACGCAGTCACACGGTAGAGCTAGCACCAGTCACATACAATGTACATAATACAACGCAGTCACACGGCAGAGCTAGCACCAGTCACATACAATGTACGTAATACAACGCAGTCACACGGTAGAGCTAGCACCAGTCACATACAATGTACGTAATACAATGCAGTCACACGGCAGAGCTAGCGCCAGTCACATACAATATACGTAATACAACGCAGTCACACGGTAGAGCTAGCACCAGTCACATACAATGCACGTAATACAACGCAGTCACACGGCAGACCTAGCACCAGTCACATACAATGTACATAATACAACGCAGTCACACGGCAGAGCTAGCACCAGTCACATACAATGCACATAATACAATGCAGTCACACAGCAGAGCTAGCACCAGTCACATACAATGCACGTAATACAACGCAGTCACACAGCAGAGCTAGCACCAGTCACATACAATGCACGTAATACAATGCAGTCACACGGTAGAGCTAGCACCAGTCACATACAATGTACGTAATACAATGCAGTCACACGGTAGAGCTAGCACCAGTCACATACAATGTACGTAATACAACGCAGTCACACGGTAGAGCTAGCACCAGTCACATACAATGCACGTAATACAACGCAGTCACACAGCAGAGCTAGCACCAGTCACATACAATGTACGTAATACAATGCAGTCACACGGCAGAGCTAGCGCCAGTCACATACAATGCACGTAATACAATGCAGTCACACGGCAGAGCTAGCGCCAGTCACATACAATGCACGTAACACAAAGCAGTCACACAGCAGAGCTAGCGCCAGTCACATACAATGTACATAATACAATGCAGTCACATGGCAGAGCTAGCGCCAGTCACATACAATGTACGTAATACAATGCAGTCACATGGCAGAGCTAGCACCAGTCACATACAATGTACGTAATACAACGCAGTCACACGGCAGAGCTAGCACCAGTCACATACAATGCACGTAATACAATGCAGTCACATGGCAGAGCTAGCACCAGTCACATACAATGTACGTAATACAATGCAGTCACACGGTAGAGCTAGCGCCAGTCACATACAATGTACGTAATACAATGCAGTCACACGGCAGAGCTAGCACCAGTCACATACAATGCACGTAATACAATGCAGTCACACAGCAGAGCTAGCACCAGTCACATACAATGTACGTAATACAATGCAGTCACACGGCAGAGCTAGCGCCAGTCACATACAATGTACGTAATACAATGCAGTCACACGGCAGAGCTAGCACCAGTCACATACAATGTACGTAATACAATGCAGTCACTCGGCAGAGCTAGCACCAGTCACATACAATGTACGTAATACAATGCAGTCACACGGCAGAGCTAGCACCAGTCACATACAATGTACGTAATACAATGCAGTCACACGGCAGAGCTAGCGCCAGTCACATACAATGCACGTAATACAATGCAGTCACACGGCAGAGCTAGCGCCAGTCACATACAATGTACATAATACAACGCAGTCACACGGCAGAGCTAGCACCAGTCACATACAATGTACGTAATACAACGCAGTCACACGGTAGAGCTAGCACCAGTCACATACAATGTACGTAATACAATGCAGTCACACGGCAGAGCTAGAACCAGTCACATACAATGTACGTAATACAACGCAGTCACACGGTAGAGCTAGCACCAGTCACATACAATGTACGTAATACAACGCAGTCACACGGTAGAGCTAGCACCAGTCACATACAATGTACGTAATACAACGCAGTCACACGGTAGAGCTAGCGCCAGTCACATACAATGTACGTAATACAACGCAGTCACACGGTAGAGCTAGCACCAGTCACATACAATGTACATAATACAACACAGTCACACGGCAGAGCTAGCACCAGTCACATACAATGTACGTAATACAACGCAGTCACACGGTAGAGCTAGCGCCAGTCACATACAATGTACGTAATACAATGCAGTCACACGGCAGAGCTAGCGCCAGTCACATACAATGTACGTAATACAACGCAGTCACACGGCAGAGCTAGCACCAGTCACATACAATGTACATAATACAACGCAGTCACACGGCAGAGCTAGCGCCAGTCACATACAATGTACATAATACAACGCAGTCACACGGCAGAGCTAGCACCAGTCACATACAATGTACGTAATACAACGCAGTCACACGGTAGAGCTAGCACCAGTCACATACAATGCACGTAATACAACGCAGTCACACGGCAGAGCTAGCACCAGTCACATACAATGTACATAATACAACGCAGTCACACGGCAGAGCTAGCACCAGTCACATACAATGCACATAATACAATGCAGTCACACGGCAGAGCTAGCGCCAGTCACATACAATGTACATAATACAACGCAGTCACACGGCAGAGCTAGCACCAGTCACATACAATGTACGTAATACAACGCAGTCACACGGTAGAGCTAGCACCAGTCACATACAATGTACGTAATACAATGCAGTCACACGGCAGAGCTAGAACCAGTCACATACAATGTACGTAATACAACGCAGTCACACGGTAGAGCTAGCACCAGTCACATACAATGTACGTAATACAACGCAGTCACACGGTAGAGCTAGCACCAGTCACATACAAAGTACGTAATACAACGCAGTCACACGGTAGAGCTAGCGCCAGTCACATACAATGTACGTAATACAACGCAGTCACACGGTAGAGCTAGCACCAGTCACATACAATGTACATAATACAACGCAGTCACACGGCAGAGCTAGCACCAGTCACATACAATGTACGTAATACAACGCAGTCACACGGTAGAGCTAGCACCAGTCACATACAATGTACGTAATACAATGCAGTCACACGGCAGAGCTAGCGCCAGTCACATACAATATACGTAATACAACGCAGTCACACGGTAGAGCTAGCACCAGTCACATACAATGCACGTAATACAACGCAGTCACACGGCAGACCTAGCACCAGTCACATACAATGTACATAATACAACGCAGTCACACGGCAGAGCTAGCACCAGTCACATACAATGCACATAATACAATGCAGTCACACAGCAGAGCTAGCACCAGTCACATACAATGCACGTAATACAACGCAGTCACACAGCAGAGCTAGCACCAGTCACATACAATGCACGTAATACAATGCAGTCACACGGTAGAGCTAGCACCAGTCACATACAATGTACGTAATACAATGCAGTCACACGGTAGAGCTAGCACCAGTCACATACAATGTACGTAATACAACGCAGTCACACGGTAGAGCTAGCACCAGTCACATACAATGCACGTAATACAACGCAGTCACACAGCAGAGCTAGCACCAGTCACATACAATGTACGTAATACAATGCACTCACACAGCAGAGCTAGCACCAGTCACATACAATGTACATAATACAATGCAGTCACACGGCAGAGCTAGCACCAGCCACATACAATGTACATAATACAACGCAGTCACACAGCAGAGCTAGCACCAGTCACATACAATGCACGTAATACAATGCACTCACACAGCAGAGCTAGCACCAGTCACATACAATGTACATAATACAATGCAGTCACACGGCAGAGCTAGCACCAGCCACATACAATGTACATAATACAACGCAGTCACACAGCAGAGCTAGCGCCAGTCACATACAATGCACGTAATACAATACAGTCACACGGCAGAGCTAGCACCAGTCACATACGATGCACGTAATACAATGCAGTCACACGGCAGCGCTAGCACCAGTCACATACAATGCACGTAATACAACGCAGTCACACGGCAGAGCTAGCACCAGTCACATACAATGCACGTAATACAATGCAGTCACACGGCAGAGCTAGCACCAGTCACATACAATGCACGTAATACAATGCAGTCACACGGCAGAGCTAGCACCAGTCACATACAATGTACGTAATACAACGCAGTCACACGGCAGAGCTAGCACCAGTCACATACAATGCACGTAATACAATGCAGTCACACGGCAGAGCTAGCACCAGTCACATACAATGCACGTAATACAATGCAGTCACACGGCAGAGATAGCACCAGTCACATACGATGCACGTAATACAATGCAGTCACACGGCAGCGCTAGCACTAGTCACATACAATGCACGTAATACAACGCAGTCACACGGCAGAGCTAGCACCAGTCACATACAATGCACGTAATACAACGCAGTCACACGGCAGAGCTAGCACCAGTCACATACAATGCACGTAATACAATGCCGTCACACGGCAGAGCTAGCACCAGTCACATACAATGCACGTAATACAATGCAGTCACACGGCAGAGCTAGCCTCAGTCACATAGTCACATACAATGTACATAATACAATGCAGTCACACGGCAGAGCTAGCGCCAGTCACATACAATGCACGTAATACAATGCAGTCACACGGCAGAGCTAGCACCAGTCACATACAATGCACGTAATACAACGCAGTCACACGGCAGAGCTAGCACCAGTCACATACAATGCACGTAATACAACGCAGTCACACGGCAGAGCTAGCGCCAGTCACATACAATGCACGTAATACAACGCAGTCACACGGCAGAGCTAGCACCAGTCACATACAATGCACGTAATACAATGCAGTCACACGGCAGAGCTAGCACCAGTCACAAACAATGCACATAATACAACGCAGTCACACGGCAGAGCTAGCACCAGTCACATACAATGCACGTAATACAATGCAGTCACACGGCAGAGCTAGCGCCAGTCACATACAACGCACGTAATACAATGCAGTCACACGGCAGAGCTAACGCCAGTCACATACAATGCACGTAATACAATGCAGTCACACGGCAGAGCTAGCGCCAGTCACATACAATGCACGTAATACAATGCAGTCACACGGCAGAGCTAGCGCCAGTCACATACAATGCACGTAATACAATGCAGTCACACGGCAGAGCTAGCGCCAGTCACATACAATGCACGTAATACAATGCAGTCGGCAGAGCTAGCACCAGTCACATACAATGCACGTAATACAATGCAGTCACACGGTAGAGCTAGCACCAGTCACATACAATGCACGTAATACAATGCAGTCACACGGCAGAGCTAGCACCAGTCACATACAATGTACGTAATACAATGCAGTCGGCAGAGCTAGCACCAGTCGCATACAATGCACGTAATACAACGCAGTCACACGGTAGAGCTAGCACCAGTCACATACAATGTACGTAATACAACGCAGTCACACGGCAGCGCTAAGACCAGTCACATACAATGCACGTAATACAATGCAGTCACACGGCAGAGCTAGCGCCAGTCACATACAATGCACGTAATACAATGCAGTCGGCAGAGCTAGCACCAGTCACATACAATGCACGTAATACAACGCAGTCACACGGTAGAGCTAGCACCAGTCACATACAATGTACGTAATACAACGCAGTCACACGGCAGAGCTAGCGCCAGTCACATACAATGCACGTAATACAATGCAGTCGGCAGAGCTAGCACCAGTCACATACAATGCACGTAGTACAACGCAGTCACACGGTAGAGCTAGCACCAGTCACATACAATGTACGTAATACAACGCAGTCACACGGCAGCGCTAAGACCAGTCACATACAATGCACGTAATACAATGCAGTCACACGGCAGCGCTAGGACCAGTCACATACAATGCACGTAATACAATGCAGTCACACGGCAGAGCTAGCACCAGTCACATACAATGCACGTAATACAATGCAGTCACACGGCAGCGCTAGCACCAGTCACATACAATGCACGTAATACAATGCAGTCACACGGCAGAGCAAGCACCAGTCACATACAATGCACGTAATACAATGCAGTCACACGGCAGAGCTAGCGCCAGTCACATACAATGCACGTAATACAATGCAATCACACGGCAGAGCTAGCGCCAGTCACATATAATGCACGTAATACAACGCACGTAACACACGGCAGAGCTAGCACCAGTCACATACAATGCACGTAATACAATGCAGTCACACGGCAGAGCTAGCGCCAGTCACATACAATGCACGTAATACAATGCAGTCACACGGCAGAGCTAGCACCAGTCACATACAACGCACGTAATACAATGCAGTCACACGGTAGAGCTAGCACCAGTCACATACAATGCACGTAATAAAATGCAGTCACACGGCAGCGCTAGCACCAGTCACATACAATGCACGTAATACAATGCAGTCACACGGCAGAGCAAGCACCAGTCACATACAATGCACGTAATACAACGCACGTAACACACGGCAGAGCTAGCACCAGTCACATACAACGCACGTAATACAATGCAATCACACGGCAGAGCTAGCACCAGTCACATACAATGCATGTAATACAATGCAGTCACGCGGCAGAGCTAGCACCAGTCACATACAACGCACGTAATACAATGCAATCACACGGCAGAGCTAGCGCCAGTCACATACAATGCACGTAATACAACGCACGTAACACACGGCAGAGCTAGCACCAGTCACATACAATGCACGTAATATAATGCAGTCACACGGCAGAGCTAGCACCAGTCACATACAATGCACATAATAGGACAAATAAAGCGTCCGACTTCCTGTGACGAGAAGTTCTCTTCACATATATTTTCAAAGCCCTCACAACATCCAAGGGCTTTGAGGTGATTGAGGAGTCAGTAGCCACTGGCACCACAATGGGTTGGTTGATATGAAAAGATGACACAACCTTTGGAAGAAATTGCTGATGCGTCCTGAGCTCAGTTCATCTTCATGAAAAATCAAGTAGGGGCTCTTGCATGACAATGCCCCTAATTCTGACACACGTCTAGCAGATGCCAATGCCAACAGTGTGACCGCCTTCCAAGTAAGAAACTTTACGTCCACCTCATGCAAAGGTTCGAACCAATCCTACTGCAGGAACAGCAGCATCACATTAAGATCCTAAGGTGCCGTTGGAGGCACAAAGGGTGGTTGGATGTGCAGAACCCCTTTCAGGAATGTCTAAACCTCAGGGAGAGCAGCCAATTGTTTCTGGAAGAAAATGGACAAGGACAAAATCTGGACCGTGATGGAGCCCAAGCATAGGCCTACATCCACACCTGCTTGCAGAAAGAGGAGAAACCGTCCCAGTTGAAACTCCACCGCAGGAAACTTCTTGGATTCACACCAAGACACATACTTTTTCCAAATCCGATGGTAATGTTTTGACGTTACTCCCTTCCTAGCCTGTATCAGGATAGGAATTACCTTTTTCGGATTGCCTTTCTGAGCTAAGATCTGGTGTTCAACCTCCATGCCGTCGAACGTAGCCGCGGTAAGTCTTGATAGGCGAACGGACCCTGTTGGAGAAGGTCCTCGCGAAGAGGAAAAGGCCTCGGATCCTCCAGCAGTAATTCCAGAAAATTTGCGTACCAAATCCGTCTTGGCCAGTCCGGAGCAATGAGGATCGTCTGAACTCTTGTTCATTTTATGAGCTTGAGAATCCTTGGGATGAGCGGAAGTGGAGGGAACACATACACCGACTGGAACACCCACGGAGTGACTAATGCATCCACCGCCACTGCGTGTGGGTCTCTCGACCTGGAACAGTACTTACGAAGCTTCTTGTTGAGGCGAGAGGCCATCATGTCTATCAGAGGTACTCCCCATCGGCTTTTCACCTCTGCGAACACCTCCAGATGGAGGCCCCATTCTCCTGGATGGAGATCGTGTCTGCTGAAGAAGTCCGCTTCCCAGTTGGCCACTCCAGGAATGAAGATTGCGGACAGCGCCACCGCATGCTTTTCTGCCCAGGGGAGGATTCTTGTTACCTCTGACATCGCCGCTCTGCTCTACGTTCAGCCCTGTCTGTTTATGTAGGACACCGCTGTGACGTTGTCCGACTGAACCTGAATGGCTTGATTTTGCAGAGGATGTGCTGCTTGTAGAAGGCCGTTGCAAATCAGTTCCAGAACGTTTATATGAAGGAGATATTCCTGACTGGACCACTTTCCTTGGACGTTTTCCCCTTGGATGACTGCTCCCCAACCTCTGAGGCTTCCTCTGAGGCTTGCATCCATGGTTAGGATGATCCAATTAAGAATCCCGAACCTGCGGCTTTCGATTAGGTGAGAAGTTTGTAGCCACCGGAAGAGTGAAATTCTGGCTTTCGGCGACAGGCGTATCCGCTGATGCATGTGAAGATGCGAACCCGACCATTTGTCTAGGAGATCCAGTTGGAAGGACCTTGCATGGAATCTTCCATACTGTAGAGCCTCGTAGGAGGCTACCATCTTCCCCAGAAGGCGAATGCACTGATGAACCGATATCCGGGCTGGCATCAGGACGTCCCGTAACATTGATTGGATCACCAACGCTTTCTCCACCGGTTGAAACACCCTCTACACCTCCGTGTCGAGTATCATCCCCAGGAAGGGCAGGCTCCTTGTCGGCTCCAAATGTGACTTTGGAAAGTTAAGGATCCACTCATGATCCTGGAGTAATTGAGTTGAGAGAGCAATACTCTGCAACAGCCTCTCCCTGGAAGATGCTTTTATCAGCAGATCGTCCAGGTATGGAATAATGTTCACTCCCTGCTTGCGGAGGAGCAGCATCATCTCTGCCAAGACCTTGGTGAACACCCTCGGTGCCGTGGAGAGGGCAAATGGCAGTGCCTGGAACTAATAGTGACAATCCAGCAGCGCAAATCTTAGATAAGCCTGGTGAGGCGGCCAGATCGGAACGTGAAGGTATGCATCCTTGATATCCAGGGACACCAGGAATTCCCCCTCCTCCAGACCTGAGATCACCGCTCTCAGAGACTCCATCTTGAATTTGAATTCCCTCAAGTAGGGGTTCAATGACTTTAGGTTTAATATTGGCCTTACCGAACCATCCTGTTTCGGTACCACAAACAGGTTTGAGTAATAACCCCTGTGTTGTAGGTGAGGTGGAACCGGAACAATTACATTTGTTTGAACCAATTTGTGAATGGCTTCCTGTAGGATAGCTCTTTCTGTCAGCGAAGCTGGTAAGCCTGATTTGAAGAATCTGTGAGGAGGGAGCACTTGAAACTCTAGTCTGTACCCCTGGGCAACAATATCTGTTACCCAGGGGTCTAAGCATGATGACGCCCAGATGTGACTGAAATCTTTTAGTCTCGTTCCCACCTGCCAGATCTCCAGGCTGGGAGGTCCACCGTCATGCTGAAGATTTTGAGGAAGCAGAACCTGGTTTTTGTTCCTGAGATCGTGTTGATGCAGGTTTTCTGGATTTTCACCGACCTCCTCTAAAGAAGGTGGAGGGGGCTTTGGATTTTTAAATTTTTGCGGTCCGAAAAGACTGCAGTGTAGATGTAGGATAAGATTTCCTAGTCGGTGGTGCTGCTGAGGGAAGAAAGGTTGACTTACCCGCAGTTGCCACGGAAATCCACGCATCCAATGCGTCCAAAAACACAGCCTGACCTGTGAAGGGCAGGTTCTCCACACTTTTCTTGGATTCTGTGTCCGCAGTCCATTGGCGTAGCCAGAGTTCTCTGCGTGCCGAGACTGCCATGGAAGTAGCCCTTGCATTCAGCATGCCAAGGACCTTCATGGCCTCCACCATGAATCCTGCAGAATCCTGTATGTGACGTAAAAACAAGTCAATGTCATTCCTATCCATAGTATCTAATTCCTCTAGTAACGTGCCTGACCACTTTACCATGGCTTTAGAAATCCACGCACAAGCAATAGTGGGCCTTAAGGCCACGCCTGTAGCAGTGTATAGTGATTTGAGCGTAGTCTCTATCTTGCGGTCAGCCGGCTCTTTTAAGGCAGTTGAACCGGGGACAGGTAAGACCACCTTTTTTGACAACCTAGACACAGAAGCATCTACTATAGGTGGGTTTTCACACTTTTTCCTGTCCTCTTCTGGGAAAGGGAAAGCAATGAGAACCCTTTTTGGGATCTGTAATTTTTTTCTCTGGGTTTTCCCAGGATTTTTCAAATAAAGAGTTTAACTCCTTAGAAGCCAGGAAGGTAAGAGAGGATGTCTTATTTACAGTAAAAATAAGAATTTACTTACCGATAATTCTATTTATCGTAGTCCGTAGTGGATGCTGGGGACTCCGTAAGGACCATGGGGGATAGCGGCTCCGCAGGAGACTGGGCAAAAAAGTAAAGCTTTAGAACTACCTGGTGTGCACTGGCTCCTCCCCCCATGACCCTCCTCCAAGCCTCAGTTAGGATACTGTGCCCGGACGAGCGTACACAATAAGGAAGGATTTTGAATCCCGGGTAAGACTCATACCAGCCACACCAATCACACCGTATAACTCGTGATCTAAACCCAGTTAACAGCATGATAACAGAGGAGCCTCTAGAAAAGATGGCTCACTACAGCAATAACCCGATTTTTTGGTAACAATAACTATGTACCAGTATTGCAGACAATCCGCACTTGGGATGGGCGCCCAGCATCCACTACGGACTACGAGAAATAGAATTATCGGTAAGTAAATTCTTATTTTCTCTAACGTCCTAAGTGGATGCTGGGGACTCCGTAAGGACCATGGGGATTATACCAAAGCTCCCAAACGGGCGGGAGAGTGCGGATGACTCTGCAGCACCAAATGAGAGAACTCAAGGTCCTCCTCAGCCAGGGTATCAATTTTGTAGAATTTTACAAACGTATTTGCTCCTGACCAAGTAGCTGCTCGGCAAAGTTGTAAAGCCGAGACCCCTCGGGCAGCCGCCCAAGATGAGCCCACCTTCCTTGTGGAGTGGGCATTTACAGATTTTTGGCTGTGGCAGGCCTGCCACAGAATGTGCAAGCTGAATTGTACTACAAATCCAACGAGCAATAGTCTACTTAGAAGCAGGAGTACCCAGCTTGTTGGGTGCATACAGGATAAACAGCGAGTCAGATTTTCTGACTCCAGCCGTCCTGGAAACATATATTTTCAGGGCCCTGACAACGTCTAGCAACTTGGAGTCCTCCAAGTCCCTAGTAGCCGCAGGCACCACAATAGGTTGGTTCAGGTGAAACGCTGAAACCACCTTAGGGAGAAATTGAGGACGAGTCCTCAATTCCGCCCTGTCCGTATGGAAAATCAGATAAGGGCTTTTACAGGATAAAGCCGCCAATTCTGACACGCGCCTGGCCCAGGCCAGGGCCAACAGCATGACCACTTTCCATGTGAGATATTTTAACTCCACAGATTTAAGTGGTTCAAACCAATGTGACTTTTGGAACCCAAAAACTACATTGAGATCCCAAAGTGCCACTGGAGGCACAAAAGGAGGCTGTATATGCAGCACCCCCTTTTACAAACGTCTGAACTTCAGGAACTGAAGCTAGTTCTTTCTGGAAGAAAATTGACAGGGCCGAAATCTGAATCTTAATGGACCCCAATTTCAGGCCCCTAGACACTCCTGTTTGCAGGAAATGTAGGAATCGACTCAGTTGAATTTCCTCCGTCGGGCCTTACTGGCCTCGCACCACGCAACATATTTTCGCCAAATGCGGTGTCAAAGTCAGAAAAATATCACTATGCACACTGCCATATTTGCACCTCATACATGTCCGCTCTGCGCATGCGTACGCTCTCCCGTGCGTGCGCATACACGCAGTCGCGGGCACCCGCAGGCGCACGGTATGTGCATTTACGGTAGAGTTTATGTGTTCGTAGCGTGCGACTCAATCGTTACATATTTTCACTATATAATGTATTTTGTAGATCATGGTCCCTTTGATAGATTCTGAAAGTTTGGTTAATGTAGAATGTTCAGGTACGGAGAAATCCCTCTTTGTTTGATACGAAGGGTCAGACAGGAGTAATACAGCAGTGTTTGGTACCCATCGGAAGAATATTTAAATAGAAATATTCCGGTGTTGGTTTGAAGCGAATTAATCGCTCGTGCGAATAGTTATGGACATAAGAAGTTTATGTCCATTTACTATTATTTACCCTTACTTAGCCATGCGGCGGGAAACCCAGTATCCCACCCACCTGAGCTGTTGGAAATAGTCACAGCCCACCTGTATGAATCAACCTATGACCTTTTGCTATGATGCGAGGAGGAATTCCTGTGTCCAATGAACAATGAGATTGTAGGGACCATTGAATTGCATTGTGTGTGGGGCATAAATAGACAAGCCGATCACATCCAGCTCTCACTCTCTTCAACGGTTCTCATTGCTGATAATCGGGAGCTGGATGTCCAGAGGCGCATGCGATCGTTCCCCTTTGTGCGTAAGTTTTTCTCCGCAATCATATTGTCTTCCTTGTTATTCTGAGCCATATCTCTCCATATCCCTCTCTCTCTCCTCCTTCTCTCGTATTCTCTTAAACGTAATAGTATTGTATTATATTTCCTGTGTAGTTATCTGGTTAGGTAGTCTATGTTATATTGTAGTGTATGATTTGTATTTGTATTAATTCTTTTGCAAGTATAACATTCATAATATATATATAAGGCGTTGGACCCTAAGCCCAGGTATCTGAGTATTTCTCATAGTGTTAAGTATTTTCAGAGCGTCGGTGACGCTCGATCAGCTTTTAAGATAATCAGGCTACACAAGGTTGCATCTACACTCTATCACTACACTAAGGTTTTGCTGCATAATACACTGTTTATGGTTTAGATATAAAGGTTTAACATTGTGAGCGTCTGCGCCGCTGGTGATCTCCTCGTGGTCCCGAGCGTCCGCTACGCTATAGCGAATCATTACATTAGTCGGCAGCCAATAGCGTGCCTGCCTGTGATCTCTTGGCCGTGAGCGAACGTGACGCTTGAGCGTCTCGACCACGGCTAAGCGATTGTTACGCAACGTGCGTACCCTTACGGTACTCCATACGTAAATAGCGTACAGTGTTCTTAGACCTCATAAAGGGTTTTAATAAGATAAATATTTAGCTTTATCAGCGGTGATAATGTTTTGGGTTAAAATCCTTCCTGGCTTTGATCAGGATAGGGATGACTTCATCCGGAATGCCTTTTTTCCTTCAGGATCCGGCGTTCAACCGCCATGCCGTCAAACGCAGCCGCGGTAAGTCTTGGAACAGACAGGGTCCTTGCTGGAGCAGGTCCCTTCTTAGAGGTAGAGGCCACGGATCCTCCGTGAGCATCTCTTGAAGTTCCGGTTACCAAGTCCTTCTTGGCCAATCCGGAGCCACGAATATAGTGCTTACTCCTCTCCATCTTATCAATCTCAGTACCTTGGGTATGAGAGGCAGAGGAGGGAACACATACACTGACTGGTACACCCACGGTGTTACCAGAGCGTCTACAGCTATTGCCTGAGGGTCCCTTGACCTGGCGCAATACCTGTCGAGTTTTTCCCAACGGTTTATAATCATGTGGAAGACTTCTGGGTGAAGTCTCCACTCTCCCGGGTGGAGGTCGTGTCTGCTGAGGAAGTCTGCTTCCCAGTTGTCCACTCCCGGAATGAATACTGCTGACAGTGCTATCACATGTTTTTCCGCCCAGCGAAGAATCCTTGCAGCTTCTGCCATTGCCCTCCTGCTTCTTGTGCCACCCTGTCTGTTTACGTGGGTGACTGCCGTGATGTTGTCCGACTGGATCAACACCGGCTGACCTTGAAGCAGAGGTCTTGCTAAGCTTAGAGCATTGTAAATGGCCCTTAGCTTCAGGATATTTATGTGAAGTGATGTCTCCAGGCTTGACCATAAGCCCTGGAAATTCCTTCCCTGTGTGACTGCTCCCCAGCCTCGCAGGCTGGCACCCGTGGTCACCAGGACCCAGTCCTGAATGCCGAATCTGCGGCCCTCTAGAAGATGAGCACTCTGCAGCCACCACAGGAGGGATACCCTTGTCCTTGGTGACAGGGTTATCCGCTGATGCATCTGAAGATGCGACCCGGACCATTTGTCCAGCAGGTCCCACTGGAAAGTTCTTGCGTGGAATCTGCCAAATGGGATTGCTTCGTAGGAAGCCACCATTTTACCCAGAACCCTTGTGCATTGATGCACTGAGAGTTGGCTCGGTTTTAGGAGGTTCCTGACTAGCTCGGATAACTCCCTGGCTTTCTCCTCCGGGAGAAACACCTTTTTCTGGACTGTGTCCAGGAACATCCCTAGGAACAGAAGACGAGTCGTCGGAACCAGCTGCGATTTTGGAATATTGAGAATCCAATCGTGCTGCCGCAACACTACCTGAGATAGTGCTACACCGACCTCCAACTGTTCCCTGGATCTTACCCTTATCAGGGAATCGTCCAAGTAAGGGATAACTAAAATTCCCTTCCTTCGAAGGAATATCATCATTTCGGCCATTACCTTGGTAAAGACCCGGGGTGCCGTGGACCATCCATACGGCAGCGTCTGAACTGATAGTGACAGTTCTGTACCATAAACCTGAGGTACCCTTGGTGAGAAGGGTAAATTGGGACATGAAGGTAAGCATCCTTGATGTCCCGAGACATCATGTAGTCCCCTTCTTCCAGGTTCGCAATCACTGCTCTGAGTGACTCAATCTTGAATTTGAACCTCTGTATGTAAGTGTTCAAAGATTTTAGATTTAGAATCGGTCTCACCGAGCCGTCCGGCTTCGGTACCACAAACAGCGTGGAATAATACCCCTTTCCTTGTTGCAGGAGGGGTACCTTGATTATCACCTGCTGGGAATACAGCTTGTGAATGGCTTCCAAAACTGCCTCCCTGTCGGAGGGAGACTTTGGTAAAGCAGACTTCAGGAAACGACGAGGGGGAAACGCCTCGAATTCCAGTTTGTACCCTTGCGATACTACCTGTAGAATCCAGGGATCCACTTGCGAGTGAGCCCACTGCGCGTTGAAATTCTTGAGACGGGCCCCCACCATATCTGAGTCTGCTTGTAAAGCCCCAGCGTCATGCTGAAGACTTGGCAGAAGCAGGGGAGGGCTTCTGCTCCTGTGAAGCGGCTGCATGGTGCAGTCTTTTTCCTCTTCCTCTGCCCCGGGGCAGAAAAGAGTGGCCTTTTGCTCGCTTGTACTTATGGGAACGAAAGGACTGAGTTTGAAAAGACGGTGTCTTTTTCTGCTGATGTGGAGTGACCTGGGGTAAAAAGGTGGATTTTCCAGCCGTTGCCGTGGCCACCAGGTCCGATAGACCAGCCCCAAATAACTCCTCCCCTTTATACGGCAATACTTCCATGTGCCGTTTGGAATCCGCATCCCCTGACCACTGTCGCGTCCATAACGCTCTTCTGGCAGAGATGGACATAGCACTTACTCTTGATGCCAGGGTGCAAATATCCCTCTGTGCATCACGCATATATAGTAATGCATCCTTTAAATGTTCTATAGTTAACAAAATATTGTCCCTATCCAGGGTATCAATATTCTCGGTCAGGGAATCCGACCATGCGACTCCAGCACTGCACATCCAGGCTGAGGCGATTGCTGGTCGCAGTATAACACCAGTATGTGTGTATATACTTTTTAGGATATTTTCCAGCCTTCTATCAGCTGGTTCTTTGAGGGTAGCCGTATCAGGAGACGGTAACGCTACTTGTTTTGATAAACGTGTGAGCGCCTTATCTACCCTAGGGGGTGTTTCCCAACGCGCCCTAACCTCTGGCGGGAAAGGATATAATGCTAATAATTTTTTAGAAATTAGCTGTTTTTTATCGGGGGAAACCCACGCTTTTTCACACACCTCATTTATTTCCTCTGACTCAGGAAAAAATATTGGTAGTTTTTTCTCACCCCACATAATACCCTTCTTTGTGGTACTTGTAGTGTCAGAAAGGTTCAATGCCTCTTTCATTGCCGTGATCATGTAACGTGTGGCCCTACTGGACATTACGTTTGTCTCGTCACCGTCGACACTAGACTCAGTATATGTGTCAGGGTCTGTGTCGACCCACTGAGGTAACGGGCGTTTTAGCGCCCCTGACGGTGTCTGAGACGCCTGGACAGGCACTAATTGATTTGCCGGCTGTCTCATGTCGTCAACAGTTTTTTGCAAATTGCTGACATTATCACTTAATTGTTTAAATACAATCATCCAGTCAGGTGTCGACTCCCTAGGGGGTGACATCACCAACACAGGCAACTGCTCCGCCTCCACATAATTTTCCTCCTCATACATGTCGACACACGCGTACCGACACACAGCACACACACCGGGAATGCTCTGATAGAGGACAGGACCCCACTTAGCCCTTTGGAGAGACAGAGGGAGAGTCTGCCAGCACACACCCAGCGCTATATATATATACAGGGATAACCTTATATAAGTGTTACTCCCTTATAGCTGCTGTTAATATATATATTTGCTGCCAAACGTGCCCCCCCTTCTCTTTTTTACCCTGATTCTGAAGCAGGACTGCAGGGGAGAGTCAGGGAGCCGTCCTTCCAGCGGAGCTGTGAGGGAAAATGGCGCTTGTGTGCTGAGGAGATAGGCTCCGCCCCTTCACGACGTCCTTATCTCCCGCTTTTTTGTGTAAAATGGCAGGGGATTAAAATACATCCATATAGCCCAGGAGCTATATGTGATGTATTCTGTTTTGCCACCTAAGGTATTCTGTTATATTGCGTCTCAGGGCGCTCCCCCCCCCAGCGCCCTGCACCCTCAGTGACCGGAGTGTGAAGTGTGCTGAGAGCAATGGCGCACAGCTGCGGTGCTGTGCGCTACCTTAGTCTGAAGACAGGATGTCTTCTGCCGCCGATTTCACCGGACCTCTTCGTCTCTTCTGGCTCTGTAAGGGGGACGGCGGCGCGGCTCCGGTGACCCATCCAGGCTGAACCTGTGATCGTCCCTCTGGAGCTAGTGTCCAGTAGCCTAAGAAACCCGATCCACTCTGCACTCAGGTGAGTCCGTTTCTTCTCCCCTTAGTCCCACGATGCAGTGAGCCTGTTGCCAGCAGGACTCACTGAAAATAAAAAAAAACCTAACTAAACTTTTATTCTAAGCAGCTCAGGAGAGCCACCTAGATTGCACCCTTCTCGGCCAAGCACAAAAATCTAACTGAGGCTTGGAGGAGGGTCATAGGGGGAGGAGCCAGTGCACACCACCTGATCCTTAAGCTTTAATTTTGTGCCCTGTCTCCTGCGGAGCCGCTATTCCCCATGGTCCTTACGGAGTCCCAGCATCCACTAGGACGTCAGAGAAACCTAAAGCATGAAGAAGTGGCTTCCCGAGGTACCTCCCTGCCAAAACACAATCTGAACAAGAAAATGATCAAGTGACCCTTGTACTGCCAACAGGTCACCAATATCAATGCATTATAGACTCGGGAGCAAGCCGAACAATTTTAAAGCAGCAAGAGGTACCAAGTGAATTAATGACCACTGAGACCTAGTCCAGCAACAGCACCTCCACACTATACCCCACCCCTATACCCAGACATGCATGCACACCCAGGTACCCCTAGTATGAACAGAATTGAATCATCTGCAAGCTCACTAACACTGAAATTGAAAAGAGATGAACCAGGAAAAGAGTGACGAATAATCAGCCCTATCTTGAAAGGATCTGTGGTTGAAAATCCGAATGATTTACCTGAGCTATGTGTACAGAATATGCCCCAGTGTCCTGATACTTTATCACAAGAAACCCCAACAAGACCAACCAAAGAAACTAGCCACCTAAAGCTCCCCTCATGTTTAAACGAGTGGTGGACACCTGGAATCAAGCTATGAGTCCAGTAAACAATTGTCCACAATCAGGAACTATAGGCGAAAGGGTGCAAATCAGGTGAAGAGGAGAAGCAAGGGGTCAAGACACAGCCTCTACAGCTTTTCATGCCCAGGTGCATAATGTACAGAATAAACTGACATATTTTCCAGAAAGATTGTGTTCGGTATGTCAGTTTTGCGTTCCAGAAGGATATGAACATTGCCCAAATTGTGGAAACTGGATTTCACCCCATGAACCACCATGCCAAGATATCTATGCGACTAGAAATACTGAAAGACGGTCATCATTGCCTGTTTCTCTGTATCCAGCACAAGTACAGAGAATACGCAACCCAGATAATGCAGCCAGGACGAACGAACCATACATCGTACAGAGCCAACACCACAAACCATGGTATGGCAATGACCTCGCAAATATAGTTGCAGAGTCCCCAGATCCTAGAAAAAACCCAACAGCATTTTATGCCTATATGGAAAGAATTCAAACCATATGGACACCGGCATGGGTCAACTACCACCAGTTGTGTGAGGCTATACTAGGACCAGGAACTGCCCAAACAGTAAGCACCATGTTAAAAGCAGATGCAGTAGATGCTTGCCCAGCCATAACGGACGTTCCGACAGAGGAAAATAGAACAACGTTTGAAAGTGGAAAGATGTACATGACAAGACTTAAGAGATGGTGTCATGCACAGACACTCAGAGCGCCAACAGCCCCAGATTTGAAACAGGAAAAGACTGAGTCCATCAGAACTTACTATGATAAAGTCACTATACGACACACAAGATGATAGAATATGAAGGTGTGCAACTCCTGTGTCGGCAACAGTGTACTCAGTCACCACTGGCAGTTCGATAAAAGTGACTTTACCCACAGGAGACCCAAGGGTTTCAAGAGCTGTTTTTATGCACAACCAGATTCCTCTACGTTTACTTACAGATCAAGCCATTGCAACGACTGGATTGGGAGGTTAAGCCCTACCCCTGCAAGAAAGCAAAGATGTAACCTGAAATACAGGCTGCTATACAAGACTATCTCTCACAGGAAAAGTAAGACAAAGAGGAACAACAACTCCCAGCATGAACATCATTATGTTAAACACCAGCCTGGGTGGACTTGGACTAAGAAGATGACATGCCAGCAGCAGTGAGAAAGAATATGCAAGTAAAGAAAGGACAAAGTATGAAGAATAATGAATGAATCATAAAGAGAGGTGATTGGAAAAAGAAAAGTTGAGAAACAATATGAAGGTCGCATGAAAGTTTGGAGACTAAAGGAAGTCTGCTTTAAGAAGGACAAAGAAAGACATCTGACAAGTGGTCAGTACTACATGGCAAGATTACAGAGATAATGCAATGATTTAAAGCAACAGAAGCTCCGGGGTTTAAAGCAAATAATAAGGAACAAGACAGAAAAAGTTCCAGAAGACAAATGAATGATGCTTCTTCTGCCAATATGAAGTACAAGCTTCTCCAGGTACTCCCCAGTGAACATAATGTCTCCAGAGGAAACAGCAGAAGGTATGATTACAGTCACCTTGCCCACTGGAGAAATACGTTTGTGCCTAATGAATACTGGAGCCAGCACACGCAGAAGACAGCAGAGGGAGATACCACAAGAACTGATGATATCAGAAATTCTTAAAAGGACAGGAGATGCAAGAACTACAGTCACCAATACCAGCCCAGTTCTTGACCTCGGAGTACATGTCCAGTGACTTTGCTGAAGCACAATGTACTAAAGCTTATCCAAGGAGAATACAGTACACACCAGCAGAAGTTTAACTTTCCAGCAACTTATCAAAGGAAAGAACAAAAAGCCATTTAGAAGCAAGTTAAAACAGAAGTTCAGTATTGGCTCATTCCCGCAGTACCAGTTGAAGAAGAAAGGAAGCAATACTACTGGACCAGGATAGCCATGTGGAGGGGCTATATCACCAAGTGATTTATCCACAAAACACACAGCGAAATACAGGATGTGAATGAACTGCTGATTGCCACCACCACTAAAAGAAGTACCAAGAAGGGGCAGTGTCCTTAGTGAAGTTTCTGGAAGACCAAGAATGCAGAGCCTCAGAAGGAGAAATTGCAGCTAGTCAAGCAAGAGTTAATCTTCCTAGGACACCCAAGGTACCCGACATCTAACAAAAGTGAGAAGGAAAAGATTCAGACTGCAAGCTAAGATGCCAACTAGTGTCAAGCAAGTCAGATGATCATTCCTGGGCCTAGTAGGACACTACAGAACACGGATACCTCTAGCACCAGTCTACATGCAAGCATTGTATGACAACACTGAAACGGAGGAGGGTCCGCATCCTACATACAGCAACAGATGAATTAAGCTATTGAACAATTGGAAACAGCAGTTGCCTCATCTCAAGCCCTAGAACTACCTGACTATTAAAGAAGGAGGCCATACATAGAAGTCCTTATGCAAAATCATGGACTGAGGTGAAGACCAGTGGCCTACAACTCAAGCAAGCTTGACAGCGGTAATCAAAGAGCACCTACCGGCAGTGATACCAGCAGTAGTCCTAGAAGAGGACAAGAGCACAGGCATAGTGCTGAATCATGAACTTATCATCCAGGGTCCACATGCAGGTACAGAGAAGCTTACCAGACACCTGTCAGTGGCAAGGTTGACCATGTATGAAGTAGCACTGCCAAAGTGCGACAAGTAACCATCAGAAGATGTATTACCCTCAACTCAGCAACCCTTTTCCAGCATTAATCAATAAAGGTGTTGAATCTCAAGATTCAAAAGGAGGGAAAAACAGATTATCTACTGATGAATGGGAAAGCCAGAAGTTTCTAACATTCACTCACGAAGGTAAACAATATTGTTGGACACGATTACCCCAACCTAATTGCTGCACAGACAGAAGAGAAGTGCAAAAAAGGAAACAGTGTCACTACTCATCTTTTTGGCAGAAGAAGATTGCAGAGTGTCAAAAGCCAAACTACAGCTAGTACAGAAAAGAGTTATCTTTTTAGGACACTGCATATCCCAAGGAACAAGGCATCTCACTGATGAAAGAACAAAAGCAATAACTCAAGCAAAAACCCCAAGAACATTAAAGGAAATCAGAGCTTTTCTGGGCCTTATTGGTTATTGCAGAGAATGGATACCCTCAGCCTCATTACTGATGCAACCCCTATATGAATTAACAAAAAAGGAGGCGTCAGCAGAAAACAGGGACACCATTGAAGAAGCAGTAAGAAAACTAAAGCAAGCCATAATAACAGCCCCAGCATTGGGATTGCCTGACTATAAAAAACCTTTTAACCTATTCTGCCATGAAAACAGAGGGCATTCTTTAGGGGTGCTCACCCAGAAATACGGACCAAAACAAAGACCAGTGGCATACTATTCAGCCCAGCTGGATCCGATTATCAGAGGAGCACCATCCTGTGTCCGAGCAGTGGCAGCAGCAGCAATACTGAAGGAAAAGGTGACAGACATCATTGTGCTTGATCATCCACTGTGTATACAAGTACCGCACGCTGTAACAGAAATACTAAGTCAAGAAAAAAAGCAAGCATCTTTCTGCAGCCAGACTTGCCAAATATGAAGTAGCACTATTAAGCGCCTCCCATGTCACCATCACAAGATGCACTGTACTAAACCCAGCTACACTCCTTCCCATCAACGATTCAGAAGAGGGGAGGAGAGGGGGAAATGGTAATGATGGTAAATCGTCAGATGAGGAGGAAAATGCTGCTACAGACGCAGAAAATACAACACAAACATTTCCACATGATTGCCTAGCCCTCATGGAATTAGAGACTTTACCTCTTCCTAATGTCCAAGATACACCACTGGACAATCAAGACATGAACCTGTTCGTCGATGGATCAAGATATTATGATAATGGATCCCCAAGGACAGGATATGCAGTAACAACTGAAACTGAAGTCATAGACTCTGGACCATTGCTACCAAGAATGTCAGCACAAGAAGCAGAACTCATAGCAATGACCAGAGCCTGCATACATGCTGAAAACATGACAGCTAACATCTAGTCCCAGGATTACGCTGTTATTTGGAAAAGTAGGGACTTCAAAGGTGCAAATGGAAAACCCATCAAACATGCCAGTTTGATTATGGAACTCTTCAGAGCATTGGAACTACCTAAAAGGATTGGCATAATCAAGGTACAAGCACATACTAAGAGCCAAACCATGGAAGCTAAAGGAAATGCATTTGCAGATGCAGAAGCCAAGAGAATTGCCTTACAATCAAAAGAACCTGAGCAAGTCTTAGTAGCTCAAGATGTGAAGCAAATGCCCAGTGAAGAGGAGCTGATCAAAATTCAACAACAAGCATCACAAGGAGAAAAGGAGAAATGGAGACGATTGGGGGCAGAAGAAGATGAACATGGACTTTGGAAGTCAAGAGAATTAAAGTACTGTCTACCAGCAGCTCTATTTCCACCTATGTTACAAGTAGCTCATGGACAAGTACATCATTCAAAGGAAGCCATGGTAAATAGAGTACAAGAGCATTGGATAGCTCCAGGCTTCAATAAAGCTGCAACAAACTTTGTAGCAGGATGCTGGATCTGTGGAATCAGCAATCCAGGACAAAGAACCAAGACACCTCTAGGAACTATACCCAAAGCCTCTTACCCATTTCAAAGACTACAAATCAACTATATACAGTTGCCACGAAGCGGTCCATATGAATATGTACTAGTAACAACGGACATGTTTAGTCACTGGGCCGAAGCCTGGCCAGTAAGCAAAGCCACAGCAAAAACCACTGCAAAGAAACTGATAGCAGAAGTAGTATGTAGATTTGGGATACCTGAGGTTATAGAATCAGATAGAGGTACACATTTCACAGGAGAAGTCATGCAGCATATAATGAAAGATTTGGGGGTACAGCAGGCCTTCCACGTGCCTTACCGCCCCCAGGCGAGTGGGAGGGGGGGACATCTGAACTTTGACCTTAAGCTAAAACTACAGAAAATGATGACAGAAACCAAAAGAACTTGGCCAGAATGCCTACCTATAGTCTTGTTTAATATTAGGACCACACCCATGAGACCTAGTAAACTGACTCCATATGAAATATTGTTTGGGTCAGCTCCAAGAACAGGTTGTTATTATCCACAACAATTACAACATAATCATAGTGATTTAACAGGCATGTACAGGAGGTCTGTAAAACATTGACTAACCTCCATTGCCGAGTGTTTTCTTCCATTCCAGACCCAGAAGGATCAGCTACGCATAAGCTAAATCCAGGAGATTGGGTCTATTTAAAGAGACATGTGAGAAAGACCTTTGAACCAAGATATGGTGGTCCATATCAAGTGCTACTAACCATGCCTACCTCAAATTAAGGTGAAAGGTCGTGATACCTGATTACATGCATCCCACTCGAAGAAGTTGACAGTGACTCTCCAGCCAGAAGAATTAAGTTGCTTATCCTTTGGTTGTTGTTAGGGGTAATCCTCAAGGTTTGGACTATAAGTCCAGGGGACTGGTTTACTGAAAGGGAATAGTTCAGGCCTAGTGTAGGTAGAATAGGGAGAAAAAGTGGAATCAAAAAGAGGGGAAATGATGGTGTAGGAGCTTCCGCAGTATAGCAAATATATTGATTCACGCTTTTTTGCATTGATTAAGATATTTACTGTTAATCACAAAATGTGTTCGTGTATCTTTAAAAATATTGGACAGATATATTCAGACTATATACCTAGAATATCTTGTTTTAAAGCATGACGTGTTCAAGGACAAGGCAACGCCAGATGTATCCAAGGCTAATTGGAAAGAAGTTTATGTCCGAAAGACTGATAAACGAAGCACTAACCATTTTCTAGAATGTTCTAATTGCTAATTATAATCTTGTATGACAATTGATGTATTACAGTTCTTGAGACATACATGGTGTATTCTGATTGGCTAAATGTATTGGCAAACATGAATCCTTTGTCTTTAAGCTATAAAATAAACCTATTATGGACCCTAAGCCAGGTCAACTATGGTCTGCTTAGGTTACACATGATCCTGTGTCACCTTTTCATTCACTGATCTCCAACCGGTTGCAAAAGAAACAGAATTCTGACTGATAACTGCAGAGAGTTTATAGACCAGACCTGAATAGGTTAACATACCCTAACAGCTATGTACTAGGCAATATTGTATTATATTGTTTGATGTTATTGTTACAAGGGTACAGTTATGTTTTCAATGTATATATATGAATGTATTGGTTATTGTGTTATAGCTTGTAAAATAATGTTCCCCCCATATGACTGCGCAGATAACCTGTGTGTTTGCTGTTGGGTAGATACAGCCAGTCTCAGATGTCAGGCCATACAACCCCCTCATTCTTCCCCACACAATGGATTCCAGGCCACACAATCAGATTAAGTAAGGTTAATTTAGGTAACATCTATTGTGGCCTAGGGGACATGCCTGGACATGTGAAAGTAGGTTTGCTCTGAAACTGTTCTGGGGGTGTCGCCTTATTGTAGGAAAGACAAAGGTTTTGATAATAGCAAAGAGGGGAGGTGAGAGAGATCTGGGAGAGAAGGTCAGAGAGTGGCAGGAGACTGACTAAGAAGTAATGTTCTGTCAGGAGTTCCAGGAGGGATTGTCGTGTAGAATTGGATCACAGAAGTGTGCTGAGCTGTTTATAACCCATTCTGTTCAATAAACCACTGTTGGTTTTTCATCTACCACCATGACTGAGTGATTTGGAACCCGGTATCCTCACAAACTGGTAATAAACTTTCCTAATTAATATCTGTATAAACAATGAGCGCTAATATCACAGTTTATAATAAGCGTTTTCTGATGTCACCGATCCGCTGTTCATCGTCTGTAAATGATTCTGAATATTAGAAGCCACAGAGCTGTATGTATAGAATCTGCTGCAGGCTCCGGCAATAAATATACTGCATGTGATATACCTCGGTGTTTAGTGTAATACACGCGATATGATACGGAGACGTCACATGGAAGTTCTCTCCCAGAATCCTCGCTGTGTGACGTCCCCATAGTGAGCAGGGCCTTTAAGACCAGCAATAAAACGTCTGTACCTGGACACTCATCACTTCTGGGAAAGGTTCCGCAGAACAACGCTGTGGTCTAGAAGACTCTTCATATGGAGCCGCACTCGTTATTAACGTTTATGGCTCAGCTAATCATTTCTTCTGTGATGAGAGTGGGCGAAGGAACTAAGACACATAAAATGCTACTTATACACAAGAATATTTCCACGTGCTACTTATTAACCCGTCATGTGCCAGTGAATGCACAGCAAGGACCAGGGTGTAGAATGTGTACAGATAACGTTCCATGGCAGTCTCGGTAACCCCCCCTGGCCTCCCCCGTTCTGTACACACTGCCCACTACATCCACATTGTCAGGTGGGAGCTGGGTGCATTTATTATCTTGTCTCATGTAACCAAAACTGATTTATTCTACAAAGAATTCCAACTCCATCCTCATCTACCCGCAACAGGGTATCAAGAGAGCGCATGGGGCAACCAAGATGTAACGCCATGGCTGGACCCACCACCAACAGTGACGCAGAAAGGGTCGCATCGCACCAACAGTGACGCAGAAAGGGTCGCATCGTACCCAACAGTGAAGCAGAAAGGGTCGCATCGTACCCAACAGTGACACAGAAAGGGTCGCATCGCACCCAACAGTGACACAGAAAGGGTCGCATCGCACCCAACAGTGACACAGAAAGGGTCGCATCGCACCCAACAGTGAAGCAGAAAGGGTCGCATCGCACCCAACAGTGAAGCAGAAAGAGTCGCATCGCACACAACAGTGACACGGAAAGGGTCGCATCGCACCCAACAGTGAAGCAGAAAGGGTCGCATCGCACCCAACAGTGACACAGAAAGGGTCGCATCGCACCCAACAGTGAAGCAGAAAGGGTCGCATCGCACACAACAGTGACGCAGAAAGGGTCGCATCGCACCCAACAGTGACACAGAAAGGGTCGCATCGCACACAACAGTGACACAGAAAGGGTCGCATCGCACACAACAGTGAAGCAGAAAGGGTCGCATCGCACACAACAGTGACACAGAAAGGGTCGCATCGCACACAACAGTGACGCAGAAAGGGTCGCATCGCACCCAACAGTGACACAGAAAGGGTCGCATCGCACCCAACAGTGAAGCAGAAAGAGTCGCATCGCACACAACAGTGACACGGAAAGGGTCGCATCGCACCCAACAGTGAAGCAGAAAGGGTCGCATCGCACCCAACAGTGAAGCAGAAAGAGTCGCATCGCACACAACAGTGACACGGAAAGGGTCGCATCGCACCCAACAGTGACGCAGAAAGGGTCGCATCGCACACAACAGTGACACAGAAAGGGTCGCATCGCACCCAACAGTGACACAGAAAGGGTCGCATCGTACCCAACAGTGACGCAGAAAGGGTCGCATCGCACCCAACAGTGACGCAGAAAGGGTCGCATCGCACCCAACAGTGACACAGAAAGGGTCGCATCGTACCCAACAGTGACGCAGAAAGGGTCGCATCGCACCCAACAGTGACGCAGAAAGGGTCGCATCGCACCCAACCGTGACACAGAAAGGGTCGCATCGCACCCAACAGTGACACAGAAAGGGTCGCATCGCACCCAACAGTGAAGCAGAAAGGGTCGCATCGCACCCAACAGTGACACAGAAAGGGTCGCATCGCACCCAACAGTGACGCAGAAAGGGTCGCATCGCACCCAACAGTGAAGCAGAAAGGGTCGCATCGCACCCAACAGTGACACAGAAAGGGTCGCATCGCACCCAACAGTGACACAGAAAGGGTCGCATCGCACCCAACAGTGACACAGAAAGGGTCGCATCGCACCCAACAGTGCCGCAGAAAGGGTCGCATCGCACCCAACAGTGACACAGAAAGGGTCGCATCGCACCCAACAGTGAAGCAGAAAGGGTCGCATCGCACCCAACAGTGACACAGAAAGGGTCGCATCGCACCCAACAGTGACACAGAAAGGGTCGCATCGCACCCAACAGTGACACAGAAAGGGTCGCATCGCACCCAACAGTGACACAGAAAGGGTCGCATCGCACCCAACAGTGACGCAGAAAGGGTCGCATCGCACCCAACAGTGAAGCAGAAAGGGTCGCATCGCACCCAACAGTGACACAGAAAGGGTCGCATCGCACCCAACAGTGACGCAGAAAGGGTCGCATCGCACCCAACAGTGAAGCAGAAAGGGTCGCATCGCACCCAACAGTGACACAGAAAGGGTCGCATCGCACCCAACAGTGACGCAGAAAGGGTCGCATCGCACCCAACAGTGAAGCAGAAAGAGTCGCATCGCACACAACAGTGACACGGAAAGGGTCGCATCGCACCCAACAGTGACGCAGAAAGGGTCGCATCGCACACAACAGTGACACAGAAAGGGTCGCATCGCACCCAACAGTGACACAGAAAGGGTCGCATCGTACCCAACAGTGAAGCAGAAAGGGTCGCATCGCACACAACAGTGACACGGAAAGGGTCGCATCGCACCCAACAGTGAAGCAGAAAGGGTCGCATCGCACCCAACAGTGAAGCAGAAAGAGTCGCATCGCACACAACAGTGACACGGAAAGGGTCGCATCGCACCCAACAGTGACGCAGAAAGGGTCGCATCGCACACAACAGTGACACAGAAAGGGTCGCATCGCACCCAACAGTGACACAGAAAGGGTCGCATCGCACCCAACAGTGACGCAGAAAGAGTCGCATCGCACACAACAGTGACACAGAAAGGGTCGCATCGTACCCAACAGTGACGCAGAAAGGGTCGCATCGCACCCAACAGTGACGCAGAAAGGGTCGCATCGCACACAACAGTGACACAGAAAGGGTCGCATCGTACCCAACAGTGACGCAGAAAGGGTCGCATCGCACCCAACAGTGACGCAGAAAGGGTCGCATCGCACCCAACCGTGACACAGAAAGGGTCGCATCGCACCCAACAGTGACACAGAAAGGGTCGCATCGCACCCAACAGTGAAGCAGAAAGGGTCGCATCGCACCCAACAGTGACACAGAAAGGGTCGCATCGCACCCAACAGTGACGCAGAAAGGGTCGCATCGCACCCAACAGTGAAGCAGAAAGGGTCGCATCGCACCCAACAGTGACGCAGAAAGGGTCGCATCGCACCCAACAGTGACACAGAAAGGGTCGCATCGCACCCAACAGTGAAGCAGAAAGGGTCGCATCGCACCCAACAGTGACACAGAAAGGGTCGCATCGCACCCAACAGTGACGCAGAAAGGGTCGCATCGCACCCAACAGTGAAGCAGAAAGGGTCGCATCGCACCCAACAGTGACACAGAAAGGGTCGCATCGCACCCAACAGTGACGCAGAAAGGGTCGCATCGCACCCAACAGTGACGCAGAAAGGGTCGCATCGCACCCAACAGTGACGCAGAAAGGGTCGCATCGCACCCAACAGTGAAGCAGAAAGGGACGCATCGTACCCAACAGTGAAGCAGAAAGTCGCATCGCACCCAACAGTGACGCAGAAAGGGTCGCATCGCACCCAACAGTGACGCAGAAAGGGACGCATCGTACCCAACAGTGAAGCAGAAAGAGTCGCATCGCACCCAACAGTGACACAGAAAGGGTCGCATCGCACCCAACAGTAAAGCAGAAAGGGACGCATCGTACCCAACAGTGAAGCAGAAAGGGTCGCATCGCACCCAACAGTGACACAGAAAGGGTCGCATCGCACCCAACAGTGACGCAGAAAGGGACGCATCGTACCCAACAGTGAAGCAGAAAGAGTCGCATCGCACCCAACAGTGACACAGAAAGGGTCGCATCGTACCCAACAGTGAAGCAGAAAGAGTCGCATCGCACCCAACAGTGACGCAGAAAGGGTCGCATCGCACACAACAGTGACACGGAAAGGGTCGCATCGCACCCAACAGTGACGCAGAAAGGGTCGCATCGCACCCAACAGTGACACAGAAAGGGTCGCATCGCACCCAACAGTGACGCAGAAAGGGTCGCATCGCACCCAACAGTGAAGCAGAAAGGGTCGCATCGCACCCAACAGTGACACAGAAAAAGTCGCATCGCACCCAACAGTGAAGCAGAAAGGGTCGCATCGCACCCAACAGTGAAGCAGAAAGAGTCGCATCGCACACAACAGTGACACGGAAAGGGTCGCATCGCACCCAACAGTGAAGCAGAAAGGGTCGCATCGCACCCAACAGTGACACAGAAAAAGTCGCATCGCACCCAACAGTGACGCAGAAAGGGTCGCATCGCACCCAACAGTGACGCAGAAAGGGTCGCATCGCACACAACAGTGACGCAGAAAGGGTCGCATCGCACCCAACAGTGAAGCAGAAAGGGTCGCATCGCACCCAACAGTGACACAGAAAAAGTCGCATCGCACCCAACAGTGACGCAGAAAGGGTCGCATCGCACACAACAGTGACACGGAAAGGGTCGCATCGCACCCAACAGTGACGCAGAAAGGGTCGCATCGTACCCAACAGTGAAGCAGAAAGAGTCGCATCGCACCCAACAGTGACGCAGAAAGGGTCGCATCGCACACAACAGTGACACGGAAAGGGTCGCATCGCACCCAACAGTGACGCAGAAAGGGTCGCATCGCACCCAACAGTGACACAGAAAGGGTCGCATCGCACCCAACAGTGACGCAGAAAGGGTCGCATCGCACCCAACAGTGAAGCAGAAAGGGTCGCATCGCACCCAACAGTGACACAGAAAAAGTCGCATCGCACCCAACAGTGAAGCAGAAAGGGTCGCATCGCACCCAACAGTGAAGCAGAAAGAGTCGCATCGCACACAACAGTGACACAGAAAGGGTCGCATCGCACCCAACAGTGAAGCAGAAAGAGTCGCATCGCACACAACAGTGACACGGAAAGGGTCGCATCGCACCCAACAGTGACGCAGAAAGGGTCGCATCGCACCCAACAGTGACACAGAAAGGGTCGCATCGCACGCAACAGTGACGCAGAAAGGGTCGCATCGCACCCAACAGTGACACAGAAAGGGTCGCATCGCACACAACAGTGACACAGAAAGGGTCGCATCGTACCCAACAGTGCCGCAGAAAGGGTCGCATCGCACACAACAGTGACACAGAAAGGGTCGCATCGCACCCAACAGTGACACAGAAAGGGTCGCATCGTACCCAACAGTGACACAGAAAGGGTCGCATCGTACCCAACAGTGCCGCAGAAAGGGTCGCATCGCACACAACAGTGACACAGAAAGGGTCGCATCGCACAAAACAGTGACACAGAAAGGGTCGCATCGCACCCAACAGTGACACAGAAAGGGTCGCATCGCACCCAACAGTGACACAGAAAGGGTCGCATCGCACCCAACAGTGACACAGAAAGGGTCGCATCGCACACAACAGTGACACAGAAAGTCGCATCGCACACAACAGTGACGCAGAAAGGGTCGCATCGCACCCAACAGTGACACAGAAAGGGTCGCATCGCACACAACAGTGACACAGAAAGGGTCGCATCGCACACAACAGTGAAGCAGAAAGGGTCGCATCGCACACAACAGTGACACAGAAAGGGTCGCATCACACACAACAGTGACGCACAAAGGGTCGCATCGCACCCAACAGTGACACAGAAAGGGTCACATCGCACCCAACAGTGAAGCAGAAAGGGTCGCATCGCACCAAACAGTGAAGCAGAAAGAGTCGCATCGCACACAACAGTGACACGGAAAGGGTCGCATCGCACCCAACAGTGAAGCAGAAAGGGTCGCATCGCACCCAACAGTGACACAGAAAGGGTCGCATCGCACACAACAGTGACGCAGAAAGGGTCGCATCGCACCCAACAGTGACACAGAAAGGGTCGCATCGCACACAACAGTGACGCAGAAAGGGTCGCATCGCACCCAACAGTGACATAGAAAGGGTCGCATCGCACACAACAGTGACACAGAAAGGGTCGCATCGCACCCAACAGTGAAGCAGAAAGGGTCGCATCGCACCCAACAGTGACACAGAAAGGGTCGCATCGCACACAACAGTGACACAGAAAGGATCGCATCGCACCCAACAGTGACGCAGAAAGGGTCGCATCGCACCCAACAGTGACACAGAAAGGGTCGCATCGCACACAACAGTGACACAGAAAGGATCGCATCGCACCCAACAGTGACGCAGAAAGGGTCGCATCGCACCCAACAGTGACGCAGAAAGGGTCGCATCGCACACAACAGTGAAGCAGAAAGGGTCGCATCGCACCCAACAGTGAAGCAGAAAGAGTCGCATCGCACACAACAGTGACACGGAAAGGGTCGCATCGCACCCAACAGTGACGCAGAAAGAGTCGCATCGCACCCAACAGTGACACAGAAAGGGTCGCATCGCACCCAACAGTGACACAGAAAGGGTCGCATCGCACCCAACAGTGACACAGAAAGGGACACATCGCACCCAACAGTGAAGCAGAAAGGGACGCATCGCACCCAACAGTGACACAGAAAGGGTCGCATCGTACCCAACAGTGAAGCAGAAAGGGTCGCATCGCACCCAACAGTGACACAGAAAGGGTCGCATCGTACCCAACAGTGAAGCAGAAAGGGTCGCATCGCACCCAACAGTGACGCAGAAAGGGTCGCATCGCACCCAACAGTGACACAGAAAGGGTCGCATCGTACCCAACAGTGAAGCAGAAAGGGTCGGATCGCACCCAACAGTGACACAGAAAGGGTCGCATCGTACCCAACAGTGAAGCAGAAAGGGTCGCATCGCACCCAACAGTGACACAGAAAGGGTCGCATCGTACCCAACAGTGACACAGAAAGGGTCGCATCGCACACAACAGTGACGCAGAAAGGGTCGCATCGCACCCAACAGTGACACAGAAAGGGTCGCATCGCACACAACAGTGACACAGAAAGGGTCGCATCGCACACAACAGTGAAGCAGAAAGGGTCGCATCGCACACAACAGTGACACAGAAAGGGTCGCATCGCACACAACAGTGACGCAGAAAGGGTCGCATCGCACCCAACAGTGACACAGAAAGGGTCGCATCGCACCCAACAGTAAAGCAGAAAGGGACGCATCGCACCCAACAGTGACGCAGAAAGGGTCGCATCGCACCCAACAGTGACACAGAAAGGGTCGCATCGCACCCAACAGTGACACAGAAAGGGTCGCATCGCACCCAACAGTGACACAGAAAGGGTCGCATCGCACCCAACAGTGACACAGAAAGGGTCGCATCGCACCCAACAGTGACGCAGAAAGGGTCGCATCGCACCCAACAGTGACGCAGAAAGGGTCGCATCGCACACAACAGTGACACAGAAAGGGTCGCATCGCACACAACAGTGACACAGAAAGGGACGCATCGCACCCAACAGTGCCGCAGAAAGGGTCGCATCGCACCCAACAGTGACGCAGAAAGGGTCGCATCGTACCCAACAGTGACGCAGAAAGGGTCGCATCGCACACAACAGTGACACAGAAAGGGTCGCATCGCACCCAACAGTGACGCAGAAAGGGACGCATCGTACCCAACAGTGAAGCAGAAAGAGTCGCATCGCACCCAACAGTGACACAGAAAGGGTCGCATCGCACCCAACAGTGACGCAGAAAGGGACGCATCGTACCCAACAGTGAAGCAGAAAGGGTCGCATCGCACCCAACAGTGACACAGAAAGGGTCGCATCGCACCCAACAGTGACGCAGAAAGGGACGCATCGTACCCAACAGTGAAGCAGAAAGAGTCGCATCGCACCCAACAGTGACACAGAAAGGGTCGCATCGTACCCAACAGTGAAGCAGAAAGAGTCGCATCGCACCCAACAGTGACGCAGAAAGGGTCGCATCGCACACAACAGTGACACGGAAAGGGTCGCATCGCACCCAACAGTGACGCAGAAAGGGTCGCATCGCACCCAACAGTGACGCAGAAAGGGTCGCATCGCACCCAACAGTGACGCAGAAAGGGTCGCATCGCACCCAACAGTGAAGCAGAAAGGGTCGCATCGCACACAACAGTGACACAGAAAAAGTCGCATCGCACCCAACAGTGAAGCAGAAAGGGTCGCATCGCACCCAACAGTGAAGCAGAAAGAGTCGCATCGCACACAACAGTGACACAGAAAGGGTCGCATCGCACCCAACAGTGACGCAGAAAGGGTCGCATCGCACCCAACAGTGAAGCAGAAAGAGTCGCATCGCACACAACAGTGACACGGAAAGGGTCGCATCGCACCCAACAGTGACGCAGAAAGGGTCGCATCGCACCCAACAGTGACACAGAAAGGGTCGCATCGCACGCAACAGTGACGCAGAAAGGGACGCATCACACCCAACAGTGCCGCAGAAAGGGTCGCATCGCACCCAACAGTGACACAGAAAGGGTCGCATCGCACCCAACAGTGACACAGAAAGGGTCGCATCGCACACAACAGTGACACAGAAAGGGTCGCATCGTACCCAACAGTGCCGCAGAAAGGGTCGCATCGCACACAACAGTGACACAGAAAGGGTCGCATCGCACCCAACAGTGACACAGAAAGGGTCGCATCGTACCCAACAGTGACACAGAAAGGGTCGCATCGTACCCAACAGTGCCGCAGAAAGGGTCGCATCGCACACAACAGTGACACAGAAAGGGTCGCATCGCACACAACAGTGACACAGAAAGTCGCATCGCACACAACAGTGACGCAGAAAGGGTCGCATCGCACCCAACAGTGACACAGAAAGGGTCGCATCGCACACAACAGTGACACAGAAAGGGTCGCATCGCACACAACAGTGAAGCAGAAAGGGTCGCATCGCACACAACAGTGACACAGAAAGGGTCGCATCACACACAACAGTGACGCACAAAGGGTCGCATCGCACCCAACAGTGACACAGAAAGGGTCACATCGCACCCAACAGTGAAGCAGAAAGGGTCGCATCGCACCCAACAGTGAAGCAGAAAGAGTCGCATCGCACACAACAGTGACACGGAAAGGGTCGCATCGCACCCAACAGTGAAGCAGAAAGGGTCGCATCGCACCCAACAGTGACACAGAAAGGGTCGCATCGCACACAACAGTGACGCAGAAAGGGTCGCATCGCACCCAACAGTGACACAGAAAGGGTCGCATCGCACACAACAGTGACGCAGAAAGGGTCGCATCGCACCCAACAGTGACACAGAAAGGGTCGCATCGCACACAACAGTGACACAGAAAGGGTCGCATCGCACCCAACAGTGAAGCAGAAAGGGTCGCATCGCACCCAACAGTGACACAGAAAGGGTCGCATCGCACACAACAGTGACACAGAAAGGATCGCATCGCACCCAACAGTGACGCAGAAAGGGTCGCATCGCACCCAACAGTGACACAGAAAGGGTCGCATCGCACACAACAGTGACACAGAAAGGGTCGCATCGCACACAACAGTGAAGCAGAAAGGGTCGCATCGCACCCAACAGTGAAGCAGAAAGAGTCGCATCGCACACAACAGTGACACGGAAAGGGTCGCATCGCACCCAACAGTGACGCAGAAAGAGTCGCATCGCACCCAACAGTGACACAGAAAGGGTCGCATCGCACCCAACAGTGACACAGAAAGGGTCGCATCGCACCCAACAGTGACACAGAAAGGGTCGCATCGCACCCAACAGTGACACAGAAAGGGTCGCATCGTACCCAACAGTGAAGCAGAAAGGGTCGCATCGCACCCAACAGTGACACAGAAAGGGTCGCATCGTACCCAACAGTGAAGCAGAAAGGGTCGCATCGCACCCAACAGTGACGCAGAAAGGGTCGCATCGCACCCAACAGTGACACAGAAAGGGTCGCATCGTACCCAACAGTGAAGCAGAAAGGGTCGCATCGCACCCAACAGTGACACAGAAAGGGTCGCATCGCACCCAACAGTGACACAGAAAGAGTCGCATCGCACCCAACAGTGACACAGAAAGGGTCGCATCGTACCCAACAGTGACACAGAAAGGGTCGCATCGCACCCAACAGTGACGCAGAAAGGGTCGCATCGCACCCAACAGTGACACAGAAAGGGTCGCATCGCACACAACAGTGACACAGAAAGGGTCGCATCGCACACAACAGTGAAGCAGAAAGGGTCGCATCGCACACAACAGTGACACAGAAAGGGTCGCATCGCACACAACAGTGACGCAGAAAGGGTCGCATCGCACCCAACAGTGACACAGAAAGGGTCGCATCGCACCCAACAGTAAAGCAGAAAGGGACGCATCGCACCCAACAGTGACGCAGAAAGGGTCGCATCGCACCCAACAGTGACGCAGAAAGGGTCGCATCGCACCCAACAGTGAAGCAGAAAGAGTCGCATCGCACACAACAGTGACACAGAAAGGGTCGCATCGCACCCAACAGTGAAGCAGAAAGGGTCGCATCGCACCAAACAGTGACACAGAAAGGGTCGCATCGCACCCAACAGTGACACAGAAAGGGTCGCATCGCACCCAACAGTGACACAGAAAGGGTCGCATCGCACCCAACAGTGACACAGAAAGGGTCGCATCGCACCCAACAGTGACGCAGAAAGGGTCGCATCGCACCCAACAGTGACGCAGAAAGGGTCGCATCGCACACAACAGTGACACAGAAAGGGTCGCATCGCACACAACAGTGACACAGAAAGGGACGCATCGCACCCAACAGTGCCGCAGAAAGGGTCGCATCGCACCCAACAGTGACGCAGAAAGGGTCGCATCGTACCCAACAGTGACGCAGAAAGGGTCGCATCGCACACAACAGTGACACAGAAAGGGTCGCATCGCACCCAACAGTGAAGCAGAAAGGGTCGCATCGCACCCAACAGTGACACAGAAAGGGTCGCATCGTACCCAACAGTGACGCAGAAAGGGTCGCATCGCACACAACAGTGAAGCAGAAAGGGTCGCATCGCACCCAACAGTGACACAGAAAGGGTCGCATCGTACCCAACAGTGAAGCAGAAAGGGTCGCATCGCACCCAACAGTGACACAGAAAGGGTCGCATCGCACCCAACAGTGAAGCAGAAAGGGTCGCATCGCACCCAACAGTGAAGCAGAAAGGGTCGCATCGCACCCAACAGTGACACAGAAAGGGTCGCATCGTACCCAACAGTGACGCATAAAGGGTCGCATCGCACCCAACAGTGACACAGAAAGGGTCGCATCGTACCCAACAGTGAAGCAGAAAGGGACGCATCGCACCCAACAGTGACGCAGAAAGGGTCGCATCGTACCCAACAGTGACGCATAAAGGGTCGCATCGCACCCAACAGTGACACAGAAAGGGTCGCATCGTACCCAACAGTGAAGCAGAAAGGGTCGCATCGCACCCAACAGTGACACAGAAAGGGTCGCATCGTACCCAACAGTGACGCATAAAGGGTCGCATCGCACCCAACAGTGACACAGAAAGGGTCGCATCGTACCCAACAGTGAAGCAGAAAGGGTCGCATCGCACCCAACAGTGACACAGAAAGGGTCGCATCGCACCCAACAGTGAAGCAGAAAGGGTCGCATCGCACCCAACAGTGACACAGAAAGGGTCGCATCGTACCCAACAGTGAAGCAGAAAGGGTCGCATCGCACCCAACAGTGACACAGAAAGGGTCGCATCGCACCCAACAGTGAAGCAGAATGGGTCGCATCGCACCCAACAGTGACACAGAAAGGGTCGCATCGCACCCAACAGTGACACAGAAAGGGTCGCATCGCACCCAACAGTGAAGCAGAATGGGTCGCATCGCACCCAACAGTGACACAGAAAGGGTCGCATCGCACCCAACAGTGAAGCAGAAAGGATCGCATCACACCCAACAGTGACGCAGAAAGGGTCGCATCGCACCCAACAGTGACGCAGAAAGGGTCGCATCGTACCCAACAGTGACGCAGAAAGGGTCGCATCGTACCCAACAGTGACACAGAAAGGGTCGCATCGCACACAACAGTGACACAGAAAGGGTCGCATCGCACCCAACAGTGACGCAGAAAGGGTCGCATCGTACCCAACAGTGACACAGAAAGGGTCGCATCGCACCCAACAGTGACGCAGAAAGGGTCGCATCGCACCCAACAGTGACACAGAAAGGGTCGCATCGCACACAACAGTGACGCAGAAAGGGTCGCATCGCACCCAACAGTGACGCAGAAAAGGGTCGCATCGCACCCAACAGTGACGCAGAAAGGGTCGCATCGTACCCAACAGTGACACAGAAAGGGTCGCATCGCACCCAACAGTGACGCAGAAAGGGTCGCATCGCACCCAACAGTGACACAGAAAGGGTCGCATCGCACCCAACAGTGAAGCAGAAAGGGTCGCATCGCACCCAACAGTGACACAGAAAGGGTCGCATCGCACCCAACAGTGACGCAGAAAGAGTCGCATCGCACCCAACAGTGACACAGAAAGGGTCGCATCGCACCCAACAGTGACGCAGAAAGGGTCGCATCGCACCCAACAGTGACACAGAAAGGGTCGCATCGCACACAACAGTGACGCAGAAAGGGTCGCATCGTACCCAACAGTGACACAGAAAGGGTCGCATCGCACCCAACAGTGACGCAGAAAGGGTCGCATCGCACCCAACAGTGGCCCTCATTCCGAGTTGATCGGTCGCAAGGCGAATTTAGCAGAGTTACACACGCTAAGCCGCCGCCTACTGGGAGTGAATCTTAGCTTCTTAAAATTGCGACCGATGTATGCGCAATATTGCGATTACTAACTACTTAGCAGTTTCAGAGTAGCTCCAGACTTACTCTGCCTGTGCGATCAGTTCAGTGCTTGTCGTTCCTGGTTGACGTCACAAACACACCCAGCGTTCGCCCAGGCACTCCCACCGTTTCCCCGGCCACTCCTGCGTTTTTTCCGGAAACGGTAGCGTTTTCAGCCACACGCCCCTGAAACGCTGTGTTTCCGCCCAGTAACACCCATTTCCTGTCAATCACATTACGATCGCCGGAGCGAAGAAAAAGCCGTGAGTAAAATTACTTTCTTCATAGTAAAGTTACTTGGCGCAGTCGCAGTGCGAACATTGCGCATGCGTACTAAGCGGATTTTCACTGCGATGAGATGAAAAATACCGAGCGAACAACTCGGAATGAGGGCCAGTGACACAGAAAGGGACGCATCGCACCCAACAGTGACGCAGAAAGGGTCGCATCGCACCCAACAGCGACACAGAAAGGGTCGCATCGCACCCAACAGTGACGCAGAAAGGGACGCATCACACCCAACAGTGAAGCAGAAAGGGTCGCATCGCACCCAACAGTGACACAGAAAGGGTCGCATCGTACCCAACAGTGACGCAGAAAGGGTCGCATCGCACCCAACAGTGACGCAGAAAGGGTCGCATCGCACCCAACAGTGACACAGAAAGGGTCGCATCGTACCCAACAGTGACGTAGAAAGGGTCGCATCGCACCCAACAGTGACGCAGAAAGGGTCGCATCGTACCCAACAGTGACACAGAAAGGGTCGCATCGCACCCAACAGTGACGCAGAAAGGGACGCATCGTACCCAACAGTGACACGGAAAGGGTCGCATCGCACCCAACAGTGACGCAGAAAGGGTCGCATCGTACCCAACAGTGACACGGAAAGGGTCGCATCACACCCAACAGTGACGCAGAAAGGGTCGCATCGCACCCAACAGAGACACAGAAAGGGTCGCATCGCACCCAACAGTGACGCAGAAAGGGTCGCATCGCACCCAACAGTGACGCAGAAAGGGTCGCATCGTACCCAACAGTGACACAGAAAGGGTCGCATCGCACCCAACAGTGACGCAGAAAGGGACGCATCGTACCCAACAGTGACACGGAAAGGGTCGCATCACACCCAACAGTGACACGGAAAGGGTCGCATCACACCCAACAGTGACGCAGAAAGGGTCGCATCGTACCCAACAGTGACACGGAAAGGGTCGCATCACACCCAACAGTGACGCAGAAAGGGACGCATCGCACCCAACAGTGACACAGAAAGGGTCGCATCGCACCCAACAGTGACGCAGAAAGGGTCGCATCGTACCCAACAGTGACACGGAAAGGGTCGCATCACACCCAACAGTGACGCAGAAAGGGTCGCATCGCACCCAACAGTGACACAGAAAGGGTCGCATCGTACCCAACAGTGACGCAGAAAGGGTCGCATCGCACCCAACAGTGACGCAGAAAGGGTCGCATCGTACCCAACAGTGACACAGAAAGGGTCGCATCGCACCCAACAGTGACGCAGAAAGGGTCGCATCGCACCCAACAGTGACGCAGAAAGGGTCGCATCGCACCCGACAGTGACGCAGAAAGGGTCGCATCGCACCCAACAGTGACGCAGAAAGGGTCGCATCGCACCCAACAGTGACGCAGAAAGGGTCGCATCGCACCCAACAGTGACGCAGAAAGGGTCGCATCGCACCCAACAGTGACACAGAAAGGGTCACATCGCACCCAACAGTGACGCAGAAAGGGTCGCATCGCACCCAACAGTGACGCAGAAAGGGTCGCATCGCACCCAACAGTGACGCAGAAAGGGTCGCATCGTACCCAACAGTGACGCAGAAAGGGTCGCATCGTACCCAACAGTGACGCAGAAAGGGTCGCATCGCACCCAACAGTGACGCAGAAAGGGTCGCATCTTACCCAACAGTGACGCAGAAAGGGTCGCATCGCACCCAACAGTGACACAGAAAGGGTCGCATCGCACCCAACAGTGACACAGAAAGGGTCGCATCGCACCCAACAGTGACACAGAAAGGGTCGCATCGCACCCAACAGTGACGCAGAAAGGGTCGCATCGCACCCAACAGTGACACAGAAAGGGTCGCATCGCACCCAACAGTGACACAGAAAGGGACGCATCACACCCAACAGTGACGCAGAAAGGGTCGCATCGCACCCAACAGTGACACAGAAAGGGTCGCATCACACCCAACAGTGACGCAGAAAGGGTCGCATCGCACCCAACAGTGACACAGAAAGGGTCGCATCGCACCCAACAGTGACGCAGAAAGGGTCGCATCGCACCCAACAGTGCCGCAGAAAGGGTCGCATCGCACCCAACAGTGACGCAGAAAGGGTCGCATCGCACCCAACAGTGACACAGAAAGGGTCGCATCGCACACAACAGTGACACAGAAAGGGACGCATCACACCCAACAGTGACGCAGAATGGGTCGCATCGCACCCAACAGTGACACAGAAAGGGACGCATCACACCCAACAGTGACGCAGAAAGGGTCGCATCGCACCCAACAGTGACACAGAAAGGGTCGCATCGCACCCAACAGTGACACAGAAAGGGTCGCATCGCACCCAACAGTGACGCAGAAAGGGTCGCATCGCACCCAACAGTGACACAGAAAGGGACGCATCACACCCAACAGTGACGCAGAAAGGGACGCATCACACCCAACAGTGACACAGAAAGGGTCGCATCGCACCCAACAGTGACACAGAAAGGGTCGCATCGCACACAACAGTGACACAGAAAGGGTCGCATCACACCCAACAGTGACACAGAAAGGGTCGCATCGCACCCAACAGTGACACAGAAAGGGTCGCATCGCACACAACAGTGACACAGAAAGGGTCGCATCGTACCCAACAGTGACACAGAAAGGGTCGTATCGCACCCAACAGTGACACAGAAAGGGTCGCATCGCACCTAACAGTGACGCAGAAAGGGTCGCATCGCACCCAACAGTGACGCAGAAAGAGTCGCATCGCACCCAACAGTGACACAGAAAGGGTCGCATCGCACCCAACAGTGCCGCAGAAAGGGTCGCATCGTACCCAACAGTGACGCAGAAAGAGTCGCATCGCACCCAACAGTGACACAGAAAGGGTCGCATCGCACCCAACAGTGACGCAGAAAGGGTCGCATCGCACCCAACAGTGACGCAGAAAGAGTCGCATCGCACCCAACAGTGACACAGAAAGGGTCGCATCGCACCCAACAGTGACGCAGAAAGGGTCGCATCGCACCCAACAGTGACACAGAAAGGGTCGCATCGCACCCAACAGTGACACAGAAAGGGTCGCATCGTACCCAACAGTGACACAGAAAGGGTCGCATCGCACCCAACAGTGACGCAGAAAGGGTCGCATCGCACCCAACAGTGACACAGAAAGGGACGCATCGCACCCAACAGCGACACAGAAAGGGTCGCATCACACCCAACAGTGAAGCAGAAAGGGTCGCATCGCACCCAACAGTGACACAGAAAGGGTCGCATCGCACCCAACAGTGACACAGAAAGGGTCGCATCGCACCCAACAGTGACGCAGAAAGGGTCGCATCGCACCCAACAGTGACGCAGAAAGGGTCGCATCGCACCCAACAGTGACGCAGAAAGGGTCGCATCGTACCCAACAGTGACGCAGAAAGGGTCGCATCGTACCCAACAGTGACACAGAAAGGGTCGCATCGCACCCAACAGTGACGCAGAAAGGGTCGCATCGTACCCAACAGTGACGCAGAAAGGGTCGCATCGCACCCAACAGTGACACAGAAAGGGTCGCATCGCACCCAACAGTGACACAGAAAGGGTCGCATCGCACCCAACAGTGACACAGAAAGGGTCGCATCGCACCCAACAGTGACGCAGAAAGGGTCGCATCGCACCCAACAGTGACACAGAAAGGGTCGCATCGTACCCAACAGTGACACAGAAAGGGTCGCATCGCACCCAACAGTGACGCAGAAAGGGTCGCATCGCACCCAACAGTGATGCAGAAAGAGTCGCATCGCACACAACAGTGACACAGAAAGGGTCGCATCGTACCCAACAGTGACACAGAAAGGGTCGCATCGCACCCAACAGTGACGCAGAAAGGGTCGCATCGCACCCGACAGTGACGCAGAAAGGGTCGCATCGTACCCAACAGTGACGCAGAAAGGGTCGCATCGCACCCAACAGTGACACAGAAAGGGTCGCATCGCACCCAACAGTGACGCAGAAAGGGTCGCATCGCACCCAACAGTGACACAGAAAGGGTCGCATCGCACCCAACAGTGACACAGAAAGGGTCGCATCGCACCCAACAGTGACGCAGAAAGGGTCGCATCGCAGAAAGGGTCGCATCGTACCCAACAGTGACGCAGAAAGGGTCGCATCGCACCCAACAGTGACACGGAAAGGGTCGCATCACACCCAACAGTGACGCAGAAAGGGTCGCATCGCACCCAACAGAGACACAGAAAGGGTCGCATCGCACCCAACAGTGACGCAGAAAGGGTCGCATCGCACCCAACAGTGACGCAGAAAGGGTCGCATCGCACCCAACAGTGACACAGAAAGGGTCGCATCGCACCCAACAGTGACGCAGAAAGGGACGCATCGTACCCAACAGTGACACGGAAAGGGTCGCATCACACCCAACAGTGACACGGAAAGGGTCGCATCACACCCAACAGTGACGCAGAAAGGGTCGCATCGTACCCAACAGTGACACGGAAAGGGTCGCATCACACCCAACAGTGACACAGAAAGGGTCGCATCGCACCCAACAGTGACGCAGAAAGGGTCGCATCGCACCCAACAGTGACGCAGAAAGGGTCGCATCGCACCCAACAGTGACGCAGAAAGGGTCGCATCGTACCCAACAGTGACACAGAAAGGGTCGCATCGCACCCAACAGTGACGCAGAAAGGGACGCATCGTACCCAACAGTGACACGGAAAGGGTCGCATCGCACCCAACAGTGACGCAGAAAGGGACGCATCGTACCCAACAGTGACACGGAAAGGGTCGCATCACACCCAACAGTGACGCAGAAAGGGTCGCATCGCACCCAACAGTGACGCAGAAAGGGTCGCATCGTACCCAACAGTGACACAGAAAGGGTCGCATCGCACCCAACAGTGACGCAGAAAGGGACGCATCGTACCCAACAGTGACACGGAAAGGGTCGCATCACACCCAACAGTGACACGGAAAGGGTCGCATCACACCCAACAGTGACGCAGAAAGGGTCGCATCGTACCCAACAGTGACACGGAAAGGGTCGCATCACACCCAACAGTGACGCAGAAAGGGACGCATCGCACCCAACAGTGACACAGAAAGGGTCGCATCGCACCCAACAGTGACGCAGAAAGGGTCGCATCGTACCCAACAGTGACGCAGAAAGGGTCGCATCGTACCCAACAGTGACACGGAAAGGGTCGCATCACACCCAACAGTGACGCAGAAAGGGTCGCATCGCACCCAACAGTGACACAGAAAGGGTCGCATCGTACCCAACAGTGACGCAGAAAGGGTCGCATCGCACCCAACAGTGACGCAGAAAGGGTCGCATCGTACCCAACAGTGACACAGAAAGGGTCGCATCGCACCCAACAGTGACGCAGAAAGGGTCGCATCGCACCCAACAGTGACGCAGAAAGGGTCGCATCGCACCCGACAGTGACGCAGAAAGGGTCGCATCGCACCCAACAGTGACGCAGAAAGGGTCGCATCGCACCCAACAGTGACGCAGAAAGGGTCGCATCGCACCCAACAGTGACGCAGAAAGGGTCGCATCGCACCCAACAGTGACACAGAAAGGGTCACATCGCACCCAACAGTGACACCGAAAGGGTCGCATCGCACCCAACAGTGACGCAGAAAGGGTCGCATCGCACCCAACAGTGACGCAGAAAGGGTCGCATCGTACCCAACAGTGACGCAGAAAGGGTCGCATCGTACCCAACAGTGACGCAGAAAGGGTCGCATCGCACCCAACAGTGACGCAGAAAGGGTCGCATCTTACCCAACAGTGACGCAGAAAGGGTCGCATCGCACCCAACAGTGACACAGAAAGGGTCGCATCGCACCCAACAGTGACGCAGAAAGGGTCGCATCGCACCCAACAGTGACACAGAAAGGGTCGCATCGCACCCAACAGTGACACAGAAAGGGACGCATCACACCCAACAGTGACGCAGAAAGGGTCGCATCGCACCCAACAGTGACACAGAAAGGGTCGCATCACACCCAACAGTGACGCAGAAAGGGTCGCATCGCACCCAACAGTGACACAGAAAGGGTCGCATCGCACCCAACAGTGACGCAGAAAGGGTCGCATCGCACCCAACAGTGCCGCAGAAAGGGTCGCATCGCACCCAACAGTGACGCAGAAAGGGTCGCATCGCACCCAACAGTGACACAGAAAGGGTCGCATCGCACACAACAGTGACACAGAAAGGGACGCATCACACCCAACAGTGACGCAGAATGGGTCGCATCGCACCCAACAGTGACACAGAAAGGGACGCATCACACCCAACAGTGACGCAGAAAGGGTCGCATCGCACCCAACAGTGACACAGAAAGGGTCGCATCGCACCCAACAGTGACACAGAAAGGGTCGCATCGCACCCAACAGTGACGCAGAAAGGGTCGCATCGCACCCAACAGTGACACAGAAAGGGACGCATCACACCCAACAGTGACGCAGAAAGGGACGCATCACACCCAACAGTGACGCAGAAAGGGTCGCATCGCACCCAACAGTGACACAGAAAGGGTCGCATCGCACCCAACAGTGACACAGAAAGGGTCGCATCGCACACAACAGTGACACAGAAAGGGTCGCATCGCACCCAACAGTGACACAGAAAGGGTCGTATCGCACCCAACAGTGACACAGAAAGGGTCGCATCGCACCCAACAGTGACACAGAAAGGGTCGCATCGCACCCAACAGTGCCGCAGAAAGGGTCGCATCGTACCCAACAGTGACGCAGAAAGAGTCGCATCGCACCCAACAGTGACACAGAAAGGGTCGCATCGCACCCAACAGTGACGCAGAAAGGGTCGCATCGCACCCAACAGTGACGCAGAAAGAGTCGCATCGCACCCAACAGTGACACAGAAAGGGTCGCATCGCACCCAACAGTGACGCAGAAAGGGTCGCATCGCACCCAACAGTGACACAGAAAGGGTCGCATCGCACACAACAGTGACGCAGAAAGGGTCGCATCGTACCCAACAGTGACACAGAAAGGGTCGCATCGCACCCAACAGTGACGCAGAAAGGGTCGCATCGCACCCAACAGTGACACAGAAAGGGTCGCATCGCACCCAACAGTGACACAGAAAGGGTCGCATCGTACCCAACAGTGACGCAGAAAGGGTCGCATCGCACACAACAGTGACGCAGAAAGGGTCGCATCGCACCCAACAGTGACGCAGAAAGGGTCGCATCGTACCCAACAGTGACGCAGAAAGGGTCGCATCGTACCCAACAGTGACACAGAAAGGGTCGCATCGCACCCAACAGTGACGCAGAAAGGGTCGCATCTTACCCAACAGTGACGCAGAAAGGGTCGCATCGCACCCAACAGTGACACAGAAAGGGTCGCATCGCACCCAACAGTGACACAGAAAGGGTCGCATCGCACCCAACAGTGACACAGAAAGGGTCGCATCGCACCCAACAGTGACGCAGAAAGGGTCGCATCGCACCCAACAGTGACACAGAAAGGGTCGCATCGCACCCAACAGTGACACAGAAAGGGACGCATCACACCCAACAGTGACGCAGAAAGGGTCGCATCGCACCCAACAGTGACACAGAAAGGGTCGCATCACACCCAACAGTGACGCAGAAAGGGTCGCATCGCACCCAACAGTGACACAGAAAGGGTCGCATCGCACCCAACAGTGACGCAGAAAGGGTCGCATCGCACCCAACAGTGCCGCAGAAAGGGTCGCATCGCACCCAACAGTGACGCAGAAAGGGTCGCATCGCACCCAACAGTGACACAGAAAGGGTCGCATCGCACACAACAGTGACACAGAAAGGGACGCATCTCACCCAACAGTGACGCAGAAAGGGTCGCATCGCACCCAACAGTGACACAGAAAGGGACGCATCACACCCAACAGTGACGCAGAAAGGGTCGCATCGCACCCAACAGTGACACAGAAAGGGTCGCATCGCACCCAACAGTGACACAGAAAGGGTCGCATCGCACACAACAGTGACACAGAAAGGGACGCATCACACCCAACAGTGACGCAGAATGGGTCGCATCGCACCCAACAGTGACACAGAAAGGGACGCATCACACCCAACAGTGACGCAGAAAGGGTCGCATCGCACCCAACAGTGACACAGAAAGGGTCGCATCGCACCCAACAGTGACACAGAAAGGGTCGCATCGCACCCAACAGTGACGCAGAAAGGGTCGCATCGCACCCAACAGTGACACAGAAAGGGACGCATCACACCCAACAGTGACGCAGAAAGGGACGCATCACACCCAACAGTGACGCAGAAAGTGACGCATCGCACCCAACAGTGACACAGAAAGGGTCGCATCGCACCCAACAGTGACACAGAAAGGGTCGCATCGCACACAACAGTGACACAGAAAGGGTCGCATCGTACCCAACAGTGACACAGAAAGGGTCGTATCGCACCCAACAGTGACACAGAAAGGGTCGCATCGCACCCAACAGTGACGCAGAAAGGGTCGCATCGCACCCAACAGTGACGCAGAAAGAGTCGCATCGCACCCAACAGTGACACAGAAAGGGTCGCATCGCACCCAACAGTGCCGCAGAAAGGGTCGCATCGTACCCAACAGTGACGCAGAAAGAGTCGCATCGCACCCAACAGTGACACAGAAAGGGTCGCATCGCACCCAACAGTGACGCAGAAAGGGTCGCATCGCACCCAACAGTGACGCAGAAAGGGTCGCATCGCACCCAACAGTGACGCAGAAAGGGTCGCATCGTACCCAACAGTGACACAGAAAGGGTCGCATCGCACCCAACAGTGACGCAGAAAGGGACGCATCGTACCCAACAGTGACACGGAAAGGGTCGCATCACACCCAACAGTGACGCAGAAAGGGTCGCATCGCACCCAACAGTGACACAGAAAGGGTCGCATCGCACCCAACAGTGACGCAGAAAGGGTCGCATCGCACCCAACAGTGACGCAGAAAGGGTCGCATCGTACCCAACAGTGACACAGAAAGGGACGCATCGTACCCAACAGTGACACGGAAAGGGTCGCATCACACCCAACAGTGACACGGAAAGGGTCGCATCACACCCAACAGTGACGCAGAAAGGGTCGCATCGTACCCAACAGTGACACGGAAAGGGTCGCATCACACCCAACAGTGACGCAGAAAGGGACGCATCGCACCCAACAGTGACACAGAAAGGGACGCATCGTACCCAACAGTGACACGGAAAGGGTCGCATCACACCCAACAGTGACACGGAAAGGGTCGCATCACACCCAACAGTGACGCAGAAAGGGTCGCATCGTACCCAACAGTGACACGGAAAGGGTCGCATCACACCCAACAGTGACGCAGAAAGGGACGCATCGTACCCAACAGTGACACGGAAAGGGTCGCATCACACCCAACAGTGACACGGAAAGGGTCGCATCACACCCAACAGTGACGCAGAAAGGGTCGCATCGTACCCAACAGTGACACGGAAAGGGTCGCATCACACCCAACAGTGACGCAGAAAGGGACGCATCGCACCCAACAGTGACACAGAAAGGGTCGCATCGCACCCAACAGTGACGCAGAAAGGGTCGCATCGTACCCAACAGTGACACGGAAAGGGTCGCATCACACCCAACAGTGACGCAGAAAGGGTCGCATCGCACCCAACAGTGACGCAGAAAGGGTCGCATCGTACCCAACAGTGACGCAGAAAGGGTCGCATCGCACCCAACAGTGACGCAGAAAGGGTCGCATCGTACCCAACAGTGACACAGAAAGGGTCGCATCGCACCCAACAGTGACGCAGAAAGGGTCGCATCGCACCCAACAGTGACGCAGAAAGGGTCGCATCGCACCCGACAGTGACGCAGAAAGGGTCGCATCGTACCCAACAGTGACACGGAAAGGGTCGCATCACACCCAACAGTGACGCAGAAAGGGACGCATCGCACCCAACAGTGACACAGAAAGGGTCGCATCGCACCCAACAGTGACGCAGAAAGGGTCGCATCGTACCCAACAGTGACACGGAAAGGGTCGCATCACACCCAACAGTGACGCAGAAAGGGTCGCATCGCACCCAACAGTGACGCAGAAAGGGTCGCATCGTACCCAACAGTGACGCAGAAAGGGTCGCATCGCACCCAACAGTGACGCAGAAAGGGTCGCATCGTACCCAACAGTGACACAGAAAGGGTCGCATCGCACCCAACAGTGACGCAGAAAGGGTCGCATCGCACCCGACAGTGACGCAGAAAGGGTCGCATCGCACCCGACAGTGACGCAGAAAGGGTCGCATCGCACCCAACAGTGACGCAGAAAGGGTCGCATCGCACCCACCAGTGACGCAGAAAGGGTCGCATCGCACCCAACAGTGACGCAGAAAGGGTCGCATCGCACCCAACAGTGACACAGAAAGGGTCGCATCGCACCCAACAGTGACGCAGAAAGGGTCGCATCGCACCCAACAGTGACGCAGAAAGGGTCGCATCGCACCCAACAGTGACGCAGAAAGGGTCGCATCGCACCCAACAGTGACGCAGAAAGGGTCGCATCGCACCCAACAGTGACGCAGAAAGGGTCGCATCGCACCCAACAGTGACACAGAAAGGGTCGCATCGCACCCAACAGTGACACAGAAAGGGTCGCATCGCACCCAACAGTGACGCAGAAAGGGTCGCATCGCACCCAACAGTGACGCAGAAAGGGTCGCATCGCACCAAACAGTGACGCAGAAAGGGTCGCATCGCACCCAACAGTGACGCAGAAAGGGTCGCATCGCACCCAACAGTGACGCAGAAAGGGTCGCATCGCACACAACAGTGACGCAGAAAGGGTCGCATCGCACCCAACAGTGACGCAGAAAGGGTCGCATCGCACCCAACAGTGACGCAGAAAGGGTCGCATCGCACCCAACAGTGACGCAGAAAGGGTCGCATCGTACCCAACAGTGACGCAGAAAGGGTCGCATCGCACCCAACAGTGACACAGAAAGGGTCGCATCGCACCCAACAGTGACGCAGAAAGGGTCGCATCGCACCCAACAGTGACGCAGAAAGGGTCGCATCGCACCCAACAGTGACGCAGAAAGGGTCGCATCGCACCCAACAGTGACGCAGAAAGGGTCGCATCGCACCCAACAGTGACGCAGAAAGGGTCGCATCGCACCCAACAGTGACGCAGAAAGGGTCGCATCGCACCCAACAGTGACGCAGAAAGGGTCGCATCGCACCCAACAGTGACGCAGAAAGGGTCGCATCGCACCCAACAGTGACGCAGAAAGGGTCACATCGCACCCAACAGTGACACAGAATGGGTCGCATCGCACCCAACAGTGACGCAGAAAGGGTCGCATCGCACCCAACAGTGACGCAGAAAGGGTCGCATCGCACCAAACAGTGACGCAGAAAGGGTCGCATCGCACCCAACAGTGACGCAGAAAGGGTCGCATCGCACCCAACAGTGACGCAGAAAGGGTCGCATCGCACCAAACAGTGACGCAGAAAGGGTCGCATCGCACCCAACAGTGACGCAGAAAGGGTCGCATCGCACCCAACAGTGACGCAGAAAGGGTCGCATCGCACCCAACAGTGACGCAGAAAGGGTCGCATCGCACCCAACAGTGACGCAGAAAGGGTCGCATCGCACCCAACAGTGACGCAGAAAGGGTCGCATCGCACCCAACAGTGACGCAGAAAGGGTCGCATCGCACCCAACAGTGACGCAGAAAGGGTCGCATCGTACCCAACAGTGACGCAGAAAGGGTCGCATCGCACCCAACAGTGACGCAGAAAGGGTCGCATCGCACCCAACAGTGACGCAGAAAGGGTCGCATCGCACCCAACAGTGACGCAGAAAGGGTCGCATCGCACCCAACAGTGACGCAGAAAGGGTCGCATCGCACCCAACAGTGACGCAGAAAGGGTCGCATCGCACCCAACAGTGACGCAGAAAGGGTCGCATCGCACCCAACAGTGACGCAGAAAGGGTCGCATCGCACCCAACAGTGACGCAGAAAGGGTCGCATCGCACCCAACAGTGACGCAGAAAGGGTCGCATCGCACCCAACAGTGACGCAGAAAGGGTCACATCGCACCCAACAGTGACGCAGAATGGGTCGCATCGCACCCAACAGTGACGCAGAAAGGGTCGCATCGCACCCAACAGTGACGCAGAAAGGGTCGCATCGCACCCAACAGTGACGCAGAAAGGGTCGCATCGCACCCAACAGTGACGCAGAAAGGGTCGCATCGCACCCAACAGTGACGCAGAAAGGGTCGCATCGCACACAACAGTGACACAGAAAGGGTCGCATCGCACCCAACAGTGACACAGAAAGGGTCGCATCGCACCCAACAGTGACGCAGAAAGGGTCGCATCGCACCCAACAGTGACACAGAAAGGGTCGCATCGTACCCAACAGTGACGCAGAAAGGGTCGCATCGCACCCAACAGTGACACAGAAAGGGTCGCATCGCACCCAACAGTGACGCAGAAAGGGTCGCATCGCACCCAACAGTGACGCAGAAAGGGTCGCATCGCACCCAACAGTGACGCAGAAAGGGTCGCATCGCACCCAACAGTGACGCAGAAAGGGTCGCATCGCACCCAACAGTGACGCAGAAAGGGTCGCATCGCACCCAACAGTGACGCAGAAAGGGTCGCATCGCACCCAACAGTGACGCAGAAAGGGTCGCATCGCACCCAACAGTGACGCAGAAAGGGTCGCATCGCACCCAACAGTGACGCAGAAAGGGTCCCATCGCACCCAACAGTGACGCAGAAAGGGTCACATCGCACCCAACAGTGACACAGAATGGGTCGCATCGCACCCAACAGTGACGCAGAAAGGGTCACATCGCACCCAACAGTGACACAGAATGGGTCGCATCGCACACAACAGTGACACAGAAAGGGTCGCATCGCACCCAACAGTGACGCAGAAAGGGTCGCATCGCACCCAACAGTGACACAGAAAGAGTCGGATCGCACCCAACAGTGACGCAGAAAGGGACGCATCGCACCCAACAGTGACGCAGAAAGGGTCGCATCGCACCCAACAGTGACGCAGAAAGGGTCGCATCGCACACAACAGTGACGCAGAAAGGGTCGCATCGCACCCAACAGTGACGCAGAAAGGGTCGCATCGCACCCAACAGTGACACAGAAAGGGTCGCATCGCACCCAACAGTGACGCAGAAAGGGTCGCATCGCACCCAACAGTGACGCAGAAAGGGTCGCATCGCACCCAACAGTGCCGCAGAAAGGGTCGCATCGCACCCAACAGTGCCGCAGAATGGGTCGCATCGCACCCAACAGTGCCGCAGAAAGGGTCGCATCGCACACAACAGTGACACAGAAAGGGTCGCATCGCACCCAACAGTGACGCAGAAAGGGTCGCATCGCACCCAACAGTGACGCAGAAAGGGTCGCATCGCACCCAACAGTGACACAGAAAGGGTCGCATCGCACCCAACAGTGACGCAGAAAGGGTCGCATCGCACCCAACAGTGACGCAGAAAGGGTCGCATCGCACCCAACAGTGACACAGAAAGGGTCGCATCGCACCCAACAGTGACACAGAAAGGGTCGCATCGTACCCAACAGTGACGCAGAAAGGGTCGCATCGCACACAACAGTGACGCAGAAAGGGTCGCATCGCACCCAACAGTGACGCAGAAAGGGTCGCATCGTACCCAACAGTGACGCAGAAAGGGTCGCATCGCACCCAACAGTGACACAGAAAGGGTCGCATCGCACCCAACAGTGACGCAGAAAGGGTCGCATCTTACCCAACAGTGACGCAGAAAGGGTCGCATCGCACCCAACAGTGACACAGAAAGGGTCGCATCGCACCCAACAGTGACACAGAAAGGGTCGCATCGCACCCAACAGTGACACAGAAAGGGACGCATCACACCCAACAGTGACACAGAAAGGGTCGCATCGCACCCAACAGTGACACAGAAAGGGTCGCATCACACCCAACAGTGACGCAGAAAGGGTCGCATCGCACCCAACAGTGACACAGAAAGGGTCGCATCGCACCCAACAGTGACGCAGAAAGGGTCGCATCGCACCCAACAGTGCCGCAGAAAGGGTCGCATCGCACCCAACAGTGACGCAGAAAGGGTCGCATCGCACCCAACAGTGACACAGAAAGGGTCGCATCGCACACAACAGTGACACAGAAAGGGACGCATCTCACCCAACAGTGACGCAGAAAGGGTCGCATCGCACCCAACAGTGACACAGAAAGGGACGCATCACACCCAACAGTGACGCAGAAAGGGTCGCATCGCACCCAACAGTGACACAGAAAGGGTCGCATCGCACCCAACAGTGACACAGAAAGGGTCGCATCGCACCCAACAGTGACGCAGAAAGGGTCGCATCGCACCCAACAGTGACACAGAAAGGGACGCATCACACCCAACAGTGACGCAGAAAGGGACGCATCACACCCAACAGTGACGCAGAAAGGGACGCATCGCACCCAACAGTGACACAGAAAGGGTCGCATCGCACCCAACAGTGACACAGAAAGGGTCGCATCGCACACAACAGTGACACAGAAAGGGTCGCATCGTACCCAACAGTGACACAGAAAGGGTCGTATCGCACCCAACAGTGACACAGAAAGGGTCGCATCGTACCCAACAGTGACGCAGAAAGGGTCGCATCGCACCCAACAGTGACGCAGAAAGAGTCGCATCGCACCCAACAGTGACACAGAAAGGGTCGCATCGCACCCAACAGTGCCGCAGAAAGGGTCGCATCGTACCCAACAGTGACGCAGAAAGAGTCGCATCGCACCCAACAGTGACACAGAAAGGGTCGCATCGCACCCAACAGTGACGCAGAAAGGGTCGCATCGCACCCAACAGTGACGCAGAAAGAGTCGCATCGCACCCAACAGTGACACAGAAAGGGTCGCATCGCACCCAACAGTGACGCAGAAAGGGTCGCATCGCACCCAACAGTGACGCAGAAAGGGTCGCATCGCACCCAACAGTGACGCAGAAAGGGTCGCATCGCACCCAACAGTGACGCAGAAAGGGTCGCATCGCACCCAACAGTGACGCAGAAAGGGTCGCATCGCACCCAACAGTGACGCAGAAAGGGTCGCATCGCACCCAACAGTGACGCAGAAAGGGTCGCATCGCACCCAACAGTGACGCAGAAAGGGTCGCATCGCACCCAACAGTGACGCAGAAAGGGTCGCATCGCACCCAACAGTGACGCAGAAAGGGTCGCATCGCACCCAACAGTGACGCAGAAAGGGTCGCATCGTACCCAACAGTGACGCAGAAAGGGTCGCATCGCACCCAACAGTGACACAGAAAGGGTCGCATCGCACCCAACAGTGACGCAGAAAGGGTCGCATCGCACCCAACAGTGACGCAGAAAGGGTCGCATCGCACCCAACAGTGACGCAGAAAGGGTCGCATCGCACCCAACAGTGACGCAGAAAGGGTCGCATCGCACCCAACAGTGACGCAGAAAGGGTCGCATCGCACCCAACAGTGACGCAGAAAGGGTCGCATCGCACCCAACAGTGACGCAGAAAGGGTCGCATCGCACCCAACAGTGACGCAGAAAGGGTCGCATCGCACCCAACAGTGACGCAGAAAGGGTCGCATCGCACCCAACAGTGACGCAGAAAGGGTCACATCGCACCCAACAGTGACACAGAATGGGTCGCATCGCACCCAACAGTGACGCAGAAAGGGTCACATCGCACCCAACAGTGACACAGAATGGGTCGCATCGCACACAACAGTGACACAGAAAGGGTCGCATCGCACCCAACAGTGACGCAGAAAGGGTCGCATCGCACCCAACAGTGACACAGAAAGAGTCGCATCGCACCCAACAGTGACGCAGAAAGGGACGCATCGCACCCAACAGTGACGCAGAAAGGGTCGCATCGCACCCAACAGTGACGCAGAAAGGGTCGCATCGCACACAACAGTGACGCAGAAAGGGTCGCATCGCACCCAACAGTGACGCAGAAAGGGTCGCATCGCACCCAACAGTGACACAGAAAGGGTCGCATCGCACCCAACAGTGACGCAGAAAGGGTCGCATCGCACCCAACAGTGCCGCAGAAAGGGTCGCATCGCACCCAACAGTGCCGCAGAAAGGGTCGCATCGCACCCAACAGTGCCGCAGAATGGGTCGCATCGCACCCAACAGTGCCGCAGAAAGGGTCGCATCGCACACAACAGTGACACAGAAAGGGTCGCATCGCACCCAACAGTGACGCAGAAAGGGTCGCATCGCACCCAACAGTGACACAGAAAGGGTCGCATCGCACCCAACAGTGACGCAGAAAGGGTCGCATCGCACCCAACAGTGACGCAGAAAGGGTCGCATCGCACCCAACAGTGACACAGAAAGGGTCGCATCGCACCCAACAGTGACACAGAAAGGGTCGCATCGCACCCAACAGTGACACAGAAAGGGTCGCATCGTACCCAACAGTGACGCAGAAAGGGTCGCATCGCACCCAACAGTGACGCAGAAAGGGTCGCATCGCACCCAACAGTGACGCAGAAAGGGTCGCATCGCACCCAACAGTGACGCAGAAAGGGTCGCATCGCACCCAACAGTGACACAGAAAGGGTCGCATCGCACCCAACAGTGACACAGAAAGGGTCGCATCGCACCCAACAGTGACACAGAAAGGGTCGCATCGTACCCAACAGTGACACAGAAAGGGTCGCATCGCACACAACAGTGACGCAGAAAGGGTCGCATCGCACACAACAGTGACGCAGAAAGGGTCGCATCGCACCCAACAGTGACGCAGAAAGGGTCGCATCGCACCCAACAGTGACGCAGAAAGGGTCGCATCGCACCCAACAGTGACACAGAAAGGGTCGCATCGTACCCAACAGTGACACAGAAAGGGTCGCATCGCACCCAACAGTGACACAGAAAGGGTCGCATCGCACCCAACAGTGACACAGAAAGGGTCGCATCGCACCCAACAGTGACACAGAAAGTCGCATCGCACCCAACAGTGACGCAGAAAGAGTCGCATCGCACCCAACAGTGACGCAGAAAGAGTCGCATCGCACCCAACAGTGACGCAGAAAGAGTCGCATCGCACCCAACAGTGACGCAGAAAGGGTCGCATCGCACCCAACAGTGACACAGAAAGGGTCGCATCACACCCAACAGCGACACAGAAAGGGTCGCATCGCACCCAACAGTGACGCAGAAAGGGTCGCATCGCACCCAACAGTGACGCAGAAAGGGTCGCATCGCACCCAACAGTGAAGCAGAAAGGGACGCATCGTACCCAACAGTGACGCAGAAAGGGTCGCATCGCACCCAACAGTGACGCAGAAAGGGTCGCATCGCACACAACAGTGACACAGAAAGGGTCGCATCGCACCCAACAGTGACGCAGAAAGGGTCGCATCGCACCCAACAGTGACGCAGAAAGGGTCGCATCGCACACAACAGTGACGCAGAAAGGGTCGCATCGTACCCAACAGTGACGCAGAAAGGGTCGCATCGTACCCAACAGTGACGCAGAAAGGGTCGCATCGTACCCAACAGTGACGCAGAAAGGGTCGCATCGTACCCAACAGTGACGCAGAAAGGGTCGCATCGTACCCAACAGTGACGCAGAAAGGGTCGCATCGTACCCAACAGTGACGCAGAAAGGGACGCATCGCACCCAACAGTGACACAGAAAGGGTCGCATCGCACACAACAGTGACGCAGAAAGGGTCGCATCGCACACAACAGTGACGCAGAAAGGGTCGCATCGCACCCAACAGTGACGCAGAAAGGGTCGCATCGCACCCAACAGTGACGCAGAAAGGGTCGCATCGCACCCAACAGTGACGCAGAAAGGGTCGCATCGCACCCAACAGTGACACAGAAAGGGTCGCATCGCACACAACAGTGACGCAGAAAGGGTCGCATCGCACCCAACAGTGACGCAGAAAGGGTCGCATCGCACCCAACAGTGACGCAGAAAGGGTCGCATCGCACCCAACAGTGACGCAGAAAGGGTCGCATCGCACCCAACAGTGACACAGAAAGGGTCGCATCGCACCCAACAGTGACACAGAAAGGGTCGCATCGCACACAACAGTGACACAGAAAGGGTCGCATCGTACCCAACAGTGACGCAGAAAGGGTCGCATCGCACACAACAGTGACGCAGAAAGGGTCGCATCGCACCCAACAGTGACACAGAAAGGGTCGCATCGTACCCAACCGTGACACAGAAAGGGTCGCATCGTACACAACAGTGACGCAGAAAGGGACGCATCGCACACAACAGTGACACAGAAAGGGTCGCATCGCACACAACAGTGACGCAGAAAGGGTCGCATCGCACCCAACAGTGACACAGAAAGGGTCGCATCGCACACAACAGTGACGCAGAAAGGGACGCATCGCACACAACAGTGACGCAGAAAGGGTCGCATCGCACCCAACAGTGACGCAGAAAGGGTCGCATCGCACCCAACAGTGACGCAGAAAGGGTCGCATCGTACCCAACAGTGACGCAGAAAGGGTCGCATCGCACACAACAGTGACGCAGAAAGGGTCGCATCGCACCCAACAGTGACGCAGAAAGGGTCGCATCGCACCCAACAGTGACGCAGAAAGGGTCGCATCGCACCCAACAGTGACGCAGAAAGGGTCGCATCGCACCCAACAGTGACGCAGAAAGGGTCGCATCGTACCCAACAGTGACGCAGAAAGGGTCGCATCGCACCCAACAGTGACGCAGAAAGGGTCGCATCGCACCCAACAGTGACGCAGAAAGGGTCGCATCGCACCCAACAGTGACGCAGAAAGGGTCGCATCGCACCCAACAGTGACGCAGAAAGGGTCGCATCGCACCCAACAGTGACGCAGAAAGGGTCGCATCGCACCCAACAGTGACGCAGAAAGGGACGCATCGCACCCAACAGTGACGCCAGCGGGGCTGCAACCCCTCCTTTACCCGCAGCGCTGTAATACTGTGCCCAATCCGCGCCCTGTCCACATCCTAGTGGAAAAAGTCACATAACTAAAGCTTTCCATACATCAGAATGATATCGTGCTAACCAGACAACTACTGAGGCCGCGCTGGGACACTAAAAAAAATTTTGTGGGGAAAAAAGTGTAAACAATCGCCCAATTTTATTGGAATAAATGTTTTTTCTTTAAACAAACATAAATTAACAAACAATTATTTATTTATTGAAAACATGCAGAAGCTGTGACATCACACGCTGGCAACGCGTCCTGGCAACTCGTGTGACATCACACGCTGGCAACGCATCCTGGCTACTCGTGTGACATCACACGCTGGCAACGCATCCTGGCTACTCGTGTGACATCACACGCTGGCAACGCATCCTGGCTACTCGTGTGACATCACACGCTGGCAACACATCCTGGCTACTCGTGTGACATCACACGCTGGCAACACATCCTGGCTACTCGTGTGACATCACACGCTGGCAACGCATCCTGGCTACTCGTGTGACATCACACGCTGGCAACGCATCCTGGCTACTCGTGTGACATCACACGCTGGCAACACATCCTGGCTACTCGTGTGACATCACACGCTGGCAACACATCCTGGCTACTCGTGTGACATCACACGCTGGCAACACATCCTGGCTACTCGTGTGACATCACACGCTGGCAACACATCCTGGCTACTCGTGTGACATCACACGCTGGCAACGCATCCTGGCTACTCGTGTGACATCACGCGCTGGAGAGACGTTGGCGGTTAGGGCCGTGGAGCACCGTTCCAGTTTGGTGTATGGGACTACACACAAGGCAATTGTTTGTTTTTTTGATACAAAATTGGAGAGATCAAAGCAAATTCCTGAATACGAACAAACATATTTGGATCTCCATCTGCTGAGGAACTACAAGCGCCAGGCTGCCTCTTGGAAATAGACCATGCGTTATGAATACTAGATTAGCCTACAAAGTGGGGACCAAACCTGACAACAAAATATCCCAATTCCTTATTCTCTATTCATTTCTGTCTATATGACAGACTCTAGTACTCTTCCTCAGGGCTGAGATCCCCAAACACTACAATGACGCAGAGACTTCCCTCATTACTCCAGGACGGACAACCTTGTCCATCTGCAGTGCCCTGAGAACGGTCCCCAGGAGCACGTCTAAAGCCAATCCACAATCCGTTCAATACCGCTCCTTCACTAATGGAACCAGGCGTCTGCGTGAATAATTCAGCAGGACAAAGAACATTTCCTTCATTTTACCTGCAACATATTCTGCAAAACACAAGAGGATAAGTGACACTGTTATATTGTCGGTGGGGCTTTCATTCCATTCTGCCCCACATGGCTCCAAATGTTTTAGGTTTGACGTTCCACAATAAAACACGGAACGTTACTGCAGAGGGACATTGTTATAATTTTGTACTAAGTTCTAGTCTTCTGGGTGAAGGTGGAAATGATCAGCAGAATTTGCTCCATTGACAAGTCCTAAACATAAACCATTCCATAAAGGCAGCAGTCTGTGAAAGTGTATTAAGCACACAGTATACGTGTCCTACCTTCCGGTGTAACAACTGCAACGTCACAGCTAAAAGAAATCGCACACTTTACTCTTATCAAGGTTTCTACACTGAACGGGACTGATGTTGCTTCAAAAACTATACTGAGTCCATCTATCACACCGAAACCAAAGAGCCGTCACCCTTTTCGGAGCCACCCCAAGTGGACTGTACGGCTCCCAGGACCCCCACGCACTCCGTGTGGACTTGCAGTCCTTCATGGACACTTTCTGGCTTGTGATCATTTCTAAATAATGCAATTAGAGTGATGTTGAAATGTGCTGGGAAACCCTCAGCAGCCGGGGAACGGCCTCTTAGTACTCCTGTATAGAGAGGGTGATTGTACTGGAAGATGGCGGGAACCAATCTAACCTACCAGGACTCAGGGACCTCACCACCCTCTCTCTACTAATCTGGGCTCAAGAGACTGGCAAACAAAACACCCAGGCGGCAGACGCGTGGCCAGGGAAACATTTGTTATATGTCAAGGGTGTTATTTTGGCAGACTGGGTACCAGAAGGTGTAACAGCGATTCACCATTACTACAAATACCCTCCATACTCACCTAGCACCGTGTCACTTCTTTCTTTTCCCTAAAGTCAAATTTGTGCTCAAGGGACTCAATTCTGCATCAGTTACTGCGGTATGGAAGAAAATGACGGAGCTGTGAGACAGCCGGCTCTAACCATGGGAAATAAGAATGCAGCACTGTGTGGGTGCAGAACGGGAACACATAGAAGGGGGCGGAGTTATAATGTACCGAATATAATTAAACGTAAATTATAGCATCAGTCTCGTAATGTAGAAGCCACACCATATACATTGCAGTATTTCTGCTCGGTCTCTGGTGCCCTGAACCAGGCTACACATACAGGGAGTCATTCCCACCTGATCGCATGCTAGGATTTTTCTCTGCGCTGCGATCATGTCACTACTGCATATGCACCGCAATGCGCAGGCGCGTCATACGGGTACAAAGCGGATCATTGCTGAGAAATGGATTTAACAAAGAATCCATTCGCACAGCCGATCGCAAGTAGATTGATAGGTAGAAGAAGTTTGTGGGTGTCAACTGACCGTTTTCTGCGAGTGGTTGGAAAAGCGCAGGCGTATGCAGGCGTTTGCAGGGCGGGTGTCTGAACAGGCTGAAGTGATCGCAGCGGCTGAGTAAGTTCTGAGCTACTCAGAAACTGCACAAAACTTTTTTGTACCGCTCGGCTGCACATGCGTTCACACACACATGCACAGCTAAAATACACTCCTCTATGGGCGGCTACTAAACGCAGCGCTGCAAAAAATAGCTAGCGGGCGATCAACTCGGAGTGACCCCCACAGTACCCAGGCAAAAGCCCATTTAAAAATGGTGCCACAACGTGAAGGCTAACCCCTTCAGTGTTATGGCCACCATCTTAGCCATATGGAGGCAACGGGGAGCTGGCAACGGGACTAAGACCCGGCCACAAGGTGCCTATTAGATTAGACTATTATAGGTACCTAATGACGCACTTGTTAGATGATTGCGCTCTAGCATTTAGCTAGAAAGATTTTTATTGGAGGCTTAAAGACAAGCAATATATCGCAATTTTACAGGTAAAACATGGAAGTTTTCTCATATTAACATTTAATAATTACTTCTAAAGACTACACAATGTCCTTTAAAATGGAAAAAAAAGGAGAGTTATGGTAGACTTACCATTGTTAAATCTCTTTCTGCGAGGTACATTGGTTCCACAGGGGAACATCGGGGTGTAGAGATGGATCTTGATCCAGGCACCAACAGGCTAAAGCTTTAGACTGTCCCAGGATGCATTGGGGCCTCCTCTATAACCCCGCCTCCAGGCCCTGTGAGCTCAGTTTCGTTAACTAGTCCAATGCAGGAGCAGGTAAAAGAGACGGCAGATGTTAGTCACATAGAACCACAATCTCACGACAGGAGAAGGGACCAGCGGCTAATGCCATACAAACCCACAGAAGCTAAGTGCGTCAGGGCGGGCGCCTTGTGGAACCAAAGTACCTCGCAGAAAGAGATTTAACAATGGTAAGTCTACCATAAATCTCCTTTTCTGCAGCGGGGAACACTGTTTTCCACAGGGAAACATTGGGGATGTCTTAAAGCAGTACGTCATGGGAGGGGACGCGCCGTAGCGGGAATGAGAACCCGGCGTCCAAAGGAAGCATCCTAGGAGGCGGAAGTATTAAAGGCATAGAACCTAATGAATATGTTCACTGAAGACCACGTAGCCGCCTTGCACAACTGTTCAGCGGTCGCGCCTCTGCGGGCCGCCCAAGAAGGTCCAACAGACCGAGTAGATTGGGCTTTAATAGCAGCAGGAGCTGGGAGCCCAGCCTGCGCATAGGCTTGTGCAATCACCATTCTAATCCATCTGGCCAATGTTTGCTTGTTCGCAGGCAAGCCACGTTTGTGAAAACCAAAAAGTACAAAAAGGGTATCTGACCGCCTAATAGAGGCAGTCCTCTCTACGTAAATACGGAGAGCCCGTACCACATCCAAAGACAGCTCTTTGGAGGACAAACCAGAAGAGATAAAAGCCGGAACCACAATCTCTTGGTTAAGGTGAAAAGATGACACCACCTTAGGCAAATAACCAGGGCGAGTTCTAAGAACATCCCGGTCAAAGTGAAATATGAGAAAGGGTGGTCGACAGGCCAGAGCGCCTAAGTCTGACACCCTCCTAGCAGAGGCAATAGCCAGTAGGAACAGGACCTTGACCGTGAGCCATTTAAGGTCCACTGACTCAAGAGGTTCAAATGGAGACTCTTGCAGGGCATTCAGAACAACAGACAGATCCCATGGAGCCACAGGAGGGACATAGGGAGGCTGAATCCGTATAACACCCTGAGTAAAAGTATGAACATCAGGAATAGACGCAATTTCTCTCTGAAACCATACCGACAAGGCAGATATATGAACCTTGAGTTAGGCCAGACGAAGGCCTAAGTCCAGGCCTTGTTGCAGAAAAGCCAGAAGTCTGGAAGTACTGAATTTGTAAGCATCGTAATTCTTAGCAGCACACCAGGAGAAGTAAGAATTCCAGACCCTATAATAAATCTGCGCAGAAGCCGGTTTGCGGGCCTTCAGCATAGTTTGGATAACCGACTCGGAGAATCCTTTGGCCCTCAGGAGTGAAGCTTCAAGAGGCACGCCCTCAAAGCCAACCTGTCCAGGTCCGGATAGACACAAGGGCCCTGAACGAGGAGGTCCGGGCGTTGAGGAAGTTGTCAAAGTCAGAAAAATATCCCCATGCACGTTGCCATATTTGCACCGCACACTGGTCCGTGCTGCGCATGCGTACGCTCTCCCGTGAAGGCGCATACCCGCAATAGCGTGCACTCGCAGGCGCGGTATGCGTATTTACGGTAGAGTTTATGTAGTCGTAGCGTGCGACTCATTCGTTACATATTTTCACAATTAATGTAGTTTATAGATCATGATCCCTTTGATAGTTTCTGAAAGTTTGGTTAAAATAGAAGGTCCCTGTTTAAAGTAATCCCTCTTTGTATTGTACGAAGGGTCTAACAGGAATCATACAGCAGTGTTTGGTACCCATCGGAAGAGTATTTAATTAGCAATATTCCGGTGTTGGTTTGGAGCGTATTAATCGCTCGTGCGAATAGTTATGGACATAAGAAGTTTATGTCCATTTCTATTATTTACGCATACTCAGGTATGTGGCGGGAAACCTAGTTCCCCACCCACCTGAGCTGTTTGAAATCGTCACAGCCCACCTGTATGAATCAACCTATGACCTTTTGTTGTGATACAGGGTCGAATTCCTTCATCCAATGGACAATAGGATTGTAGGGACTATGAGATTGCATTGTGTGTGGGGCATAAATAGGCAGGCCGACCACATCCAACTCTCACTCTTCAACGGTTCTCATTGCTGAAAATCGGGTGCTGGATGTCCAGGCGCATGCGATCGTTTACCCTGTGCGTAAGTTTCTCTCCGTAATCATTGTCTTTCTGTGAGCCAATTTCTCTCATCTCTCTCCGTCTCTCTTTCTCTTTCCCTTCTCTTTCTCTCGTATCTCCCCTAGACTAGTATTGTATTGTATTAGATAGTATTGTATTTTGGTTAGGAAGTCTCTGTTATATTGTAGTGTATCATTTGTACTGTTATCCCCTTTTACAAGTATATTAGATATAATACAGTTAATAGGCTTTGGACCCTAAACCAGTATCTGTGTATTTCCTATAGTGTTAAGTGTTCACTTGAGCGTCGGTGACGCTCAAGCAGCTTTGTAGTTAGTCAGGTTACACAAGGTTGCATTTACACCCTGTACTCACATTAAGGTATTCTGTGAATTTTATTGGTATAAGGTTTAGACATAAAGGTATAGCGTTGTGAGCGTCTGCGCCGCTGGTGATCTCCTCGTGGTCTCGAGCGTCCGCTACGCCATAGCGAATCATTACTCTAGTCATAGCCAATAACGTGTCCTGTGATCACTGGGCCGTGAGCGAACGTGACGCTTGAGCGTCTCGCCTACGGCTGAGCGATCGTTACGCAACTAGCGTACCATTACGGTACTTCTTAAGTAAACAGCGTACAGTGTTCTTAGACTTCATAAAGGGTTGTTTATACGACAAGGGAATTTAGCATTGTCAATTGGGGACTCGTCCTATCCTTCTCATATCTGCACTAGGTAGATCAGCAGACATTATCCACCCAGCAAAGGGTGGGAGGTTGTCTCGCAGTGCTGACGGGATAAGCGTCTGCTTCGCTTAGATAAAGAGTGCTGAAGGAATCCGGGAACCGGAAGTAAGAACAAAACGCTTGTGTCTTTTAAAACTGTTTTATTTCTCTTCTGTCTTGCGTATACACGCACGCATACATTTATCTGCATTTCTTTTTCAAATTTCGTATATCACTATTCCTGTTTGCCAAGTTTTTATAGTTGATAGAAAGTGCTAAAAGAGATTTGCTGTTATTTCATAGTAGAGGTAATAGTTAAAGTATAGACCAACACACGGCTTGTCTGGGAGATAAGACAGTCAGTGTGGTGTGCGGTAGATGATCAGGGATCACCTACATTGATAAAGGTAGAAATTGTGTTACGGTGGATCTTTGTTTTGCGTACACGTGTCCCTAACAAAAGACTTGCGTACGCAATCCAAACGGCAGACGCACGCAGCGTACATTACGCAACGTAGCGTCTGGTTACGCAACGTAGCTCAAGTCACGAAAAGTTGAATTAGCGCAAAGCGATAATTAGCGCAAAGGCGATAAATAACGCGACGCGGTAAATAACGCAAATCTATTTTTGGAAAAATCTGAAATTTAGTTTAACAGATCCTGCTCCTAATTGGTAACACAGTTGGACTGAAGACAATTTCTGCGCAGAAATAGATATAGAAACAAAGTGTACATGTGTTGAGTGAGTGTGTTTTTATTACATAAGTTTATATAACTTAAGAGGTTGAACCAAAAGGAAAGTCGGGTACTCGTCAAGGGACACACGTGTAAGTGACATATACGGTGGCTAGGGAGGCATCCTTGGTTAAATAATATTTGAGCATTAGAGTATAGCGGACCATAAGGTAACAGACCAGGAGGTCATAAGGTAACAGACCAGGAGGTCATTAACAGACGGTAACAGACCAGGAGGTCATAAGGTAACAGGTAAAATAGACAAAGAGGTCCGCTATAAAGGTACAAGAGGCACAACGCCTGGGGTGTTGGTGCAGAACCCATATAGGCCATAAGCTCTTGCTGAAGGAATCGCGGCCGGAAACATCGATTCCATTGATCTTTCAGTACATGACAAGTAGTGCTTATGTACTGAACGATTGGACCGCACGTAATTGTGTGCAGTAGTTAGTAATCTGACCTAATACCATTAGAGTAAAGTGGTCACAAACGCTATCTGTACATTCTGACGTGATTTGTGTAATTTTTTATTTTTAAAGGGAAGTTCGCTGGTCACTCAGGAACTATCTAACAACCCCACCTTTACTGGAAAGAGTAAGTGTCCTTCGGGTAACCCTCATATGTTCCAGTAAACAGGAGGTTCACAGGGGCCCTGGGTTGGGTACAGCAGCTCTGGTTACAGTTATTGCAGTACTGGCCAACGTGGGCGAGAAGTAAGTGGGGTACTTGGTAAACCGCCACCGCCGGCCTGCCCAGGACATCTTGGTTTGTTTGTAAGGGTTCGCTGAAAACCTTGAGATAAAGATCCAAGGAGGAATAAGCAACACCTGCAGAATTATGGGGGCCAGTTGTTCAGGTAGGGGGCGATCAACCTCGGTTCGGGTTGATTCAGAAAACCGACCCGTTGGGTCGGCAAGGTACATCATGTGTGAAAAATACGGAAGTCACACAGAATCTTTATGTGATGAATGGGAGAGAATGACTGTACAAGACCGGGACAAATTCCCAAGAATAGGTAGCTTCAGTCCAGACGTGTTACAAAATTTAAGGAGGAGGATATGTCTCGTAAAATCAACAAAGAGACGAATTCAGCATCATGATTATTTACAGTTATGGCACCAGGAAGGTGAGATACAGAGAGGTTTGGCTCTGGCGGCAGGATCTGGGGCAGTCAGTAAGCTGATAGCCACAGCCCCTCCTCCACCATACATTGCAGGAGAGAAGTTGATTGCGGAGAGAAACGCACTGGGTTGTAAAACACAAACACTTAGTAACCCTGTAAATGTAAATGATGTTAACCAAGTAACTCATGCTATTATTAACCCGTGCAAGTTGTACCCTGTTTTGAACCTTCCTCAGGAGTGTGATCAAGAAGAAGATTCGGCAACAATTTCAGCTCTCTCTCTTGCGGCCACCATAGCAGAGACCACAGTAGGCACAGCGACACCCACGAGATTAGTGAAAGCCCCTAGCGGAGGGATAGGTGAGGTCGTGTCAACGGGTAAGTACGGCACCATGCACTACACTGAAACAATTGTACCACAAGTTGTAGAATCTACGCAGAATGAGGCTGTTAGAATTGCTCCTGTAAGGGTAATAGCAGTTCCCAATGGAAAAACAGATGTGTCTGGAGCCACTCCCATAAGGAACATTGCCATGTACACTCCATTTTCCCGAATGGAATTAAGAACAATAGTGTCCGAATTTCCTGACCCCAGGAAAGACTTAGTTGCTAGCCAAAAATACATCAGGGATCTAGGTAACACTGTAGAACCCAACAACAAGGATTGGCAGATACTGCTAAGAGCTTGTTTACCTTCCAATGTCGACGCAACTCAATTCTTAGTTGACTGCGCATTGGATAAAGATGTACCGCTTACAGACGTGTACAACAAGGATAATGTAAAAAGGATAAATTTACAGCTAAAAGAGTATTTCCCAGCCGTTGTTAAATGGAATAAAATATTTTCCATTAAGCAAAAGGAGTCCGAAACGGCAACAGAATATTTTCACCGGGCACTATTAGAAATGGCAAAGTACACTGGTATAGAAGACATTAAGACCAACCCAAACCATCGAGAAGTAGCAGTATCTGTACTGATGGATGGTTTGAAAGAAACATTAAAAGCTAGGGTACAGACCACACAACCATGTTGGCGAGGTCTGTCAGTGTCCACATTGAGAGAGGCTGCTATTGATCACGACAGAAACATCACTAGGCACAGGGAGTCGCAAAGTGATAAGTTGATGTCCGTAAGTATACAGGCGCTGACCACAAGGCAGCCTGCGTATGTACCACCGAATCCTGTGGGTAAGGCAAGTGTAATGACATGTTTTTCTTGTAACAGACCGGGACACTATGCACGAGAATGTAGAACAAAGAGTGTACAAAGATCTTTTCAACCCCCTAGACAACGACACGACACACGACATTGGGAGCAGGGTCCACAGAGGCGGAGTTTCGAGCCACATACAGGGGAAACAAAAAGATATCCCCCGAACAGAGATTGGCATGCCTCTGGTAGTTCCCAGCTAACCCCCTCACAAGTAGTCGCTGCCAGCGGGATACAGGGAGGTCAGCATACCCACTAGGGGTGTGGCCATACCTGTAATCTGCAGCCAGTTAAGTTGATTGCCAGTCTTGGAAGTGAACCAGAGATTGCAATCAATGTAGCTGGTAAAACTTTAAACTTTCTTGTAGACACAGGGGCGGCCAAGTCAGTGATAAATTCGACAGTGGGCATGAGAACCACTGGTAGGACAATTCCAGCCATGGGAGTAACAGGAGTAGTCCAGCACTACCCTGTTAGCAAACCAGCCGAGATTACAATAGGGCCTTTGCATACCAAGCATTCCTTTTTGCTGGCTGCATCGGCACCAACTAATCTCCTGGGTAGAGACTTACTATGTAAAATGGGTTGCGTCATTTATTGTACTCCTGAAGGTGTATTCTTGGACATTCCTGAGAATCACGCTCAGGAGGTACGAGACATGTTAGACTCCCCATCAAAATTAATGTCACATTCCATTATGACAAATAGGAATCCATCCCAAGTAGAAGAGATGATATCTCAGATACCAGAGTCACTTTGGACAAAAGATGGACAGGACACTGGATTAATGGCAAACGTAGCTCCAGTAATTGTACAAGTAAAAGATGGTAGGATAGCTCCAAAAATCCCACAATATCCTCTGAAGCCAGAGGTGGAGTTAGGAGTTTTTCCCGTAATAAGAGCGCTTGCTACAACAGGGCATTCTAGTAAGAACGTCCAGCACAGCAAATAGTCCCATCTTCCCTGTTAAAAAGAGTGGGGGGAGGGGTTACAGGCTAGTGCAGGATCTAAGGGGGATTAACAAAATAGTTGAAAGCCAGTTCCCCGTAGTGCCTAATCCAGCTGTCATCCTAATGCAAATTCCTCCCACTGCCAAATTTTTCACTGTTATTGACCTCTGCTCCGCTTTCTTTTCGGTACCTCTGCACCCTGACAGCCAATATTTGTTTGCATTCACATACAGAGGAGTCCAATACACGTGGACTCGGTTACCCCAAGGTTTCATAGATAGTCCAAGTATATTTTCTCAGGCTTTGCATGATTGTTTACAGTCTTTCCAACCAGACAGTGGATCAGTATTGATACAGTATGTGGACGATTTATTACTGTGTTCAGATTCACTGGAAGCAACTCTGAAGGATACGAAACAGCTCCTGTTTCATCTTTCAGACACAGGTCACAAGGTTTCCAAAGACAAGTTACAATTATGCCAAACTAAGGTAAAATATTTGGGACACTGTCTAACACAAGGACTGAGACACCTGACCGCTGATAGAATCCAAGCCATTAGAGACATGACACTGCCACAAACCCAGCAACAGATCAGGACGTTTTTAGGAATGTGTGGGTATTGCCGTAATTGGATCCCAGGGTTTTCCATATTGGCGTTACCTTTGCAGGAAATGGTCTCTTCAAACAAACCTGATCGGATTTCGCATACAGACGAATCCGAAACAGCATTTGAGAGACTCAAACAGTGCCTAACGCAGGCACCAGCACTAGGTATGCCAGACTATGGGAAACCCTTTGAACTATACGGAACAGAAAGTGCTGGGTGCGCAGCAGGTGTACTAACCCAAAAACACGGTGACGCCAGCAGGCCAGTCGCATACTACAGCGCCCAGCTAGACACGGTAGCGCGATCCCTCCCCACATGCTTGCGTAGCGTTGCGGCGATAGCATTGCTAGTGACAAAAAGCGAAGATGTCGTGCTAGGCCACAACCTCACAATCCATACACCACATGCGGTATCTGCCTTATTGAATTCTGCCCAAACCAGACACGTCTCATCTGCAAGGTTTACAAGATGGGAATTGGCATTAATGGCCCCAGTAAACATCACCATAAGGAGATGCAGCGCATTAAATCCTGCAACTTTTCTCCCAGGTGTGCCTGGTCAGGCACAAAGGGTGGAAGGTGAGAGTGATGGGGAAGGAGGATTTAATGCAAAGGAAGATACACATGATTGTATGGAATATTTGACCCAAAATTTCACCGCAAGGCCTGACATCAGTGACAATCCACTGGAAGATGCAGAACTCACGTTCTACACTGACGGTAGTTGTCACAGACAGTCAGACTCGGGAGACTTGTGTACTGGATACGCAGTCGTAGATGACCAAGACACCATAGAAGCGGAACCGCTAGGCCCACCTCATTCAGCCCAGGTTGCTGAACTGGTCGCCCTAACCAGAGCATGTGAATTGGCTAAGGGTAAGTCAGCCAATATCTACACCGACTCTAGATACGCCTTCGGGGTAGTACATGATTTCGGAGCCCTATGGCGCCTCAGAAATTTCATGACGGCAGCTGGTACACCGATAGCGCATGCAGCATATATAAAAAGGCTTCTAACAGCGATACAGGAACCCGACAGAGTGGCTGTTATCAAATGTAAAGCACATACATATAGCCAAGACCCAGTATCCCTTGGTAACAGCCGAGCAGACGAAGCTGCAAAGCTTGCAGCTGCTACCCCCATACAGACAGACACCACACAACTGATGGTATTTAATACCATCAACACACAAAAGTTGTGTGAGATGCAGAATTTGTGTTCCACACAGGAAAGAGCAGTCTGGAAGGCAAAGGGATATGGCCAGGAGTCCTCAGGGCTCTGGACGGATGGACATGGTAAACCAGTGGCCCCCAGGGCATACCTTCCATGTCTGGCTGAAGCAGCTCACGGGCTGACTCATCTAGGCAAGGAGGGGATGTGCAAATTGGTAAGAGCATACTGGTGCGCCCCAGGATTCTCCTCTCATGCGAGTAAAAGAGCAATGTCATGCCTTACCTGTCTGAGAAAGAATATTGGAAAGGCAATACCTACAGAACCATCCCATATCCCACCTGCCGGCGGCCCTTTCCAGGTAATACAAATCGACTTCATTCAATTACCCCCATGTCGAAATTTGAAATATGTACTTGTTTGTATAGATGTTTTCTCGAATTGGGTCGAAGCTTTCCCAGCAGCTACAAATACCGCTATGTTTACAGCTAAGAAAATTGTGCAGGAATTTGTATGTAGATATGGTATCCCTAGAATCATTGAAAGTGATAGGGGTACCCATTTTACAGGTGATGTCTTTCAAGGAATGTGTAAGTTGATGGGAATTGATAGCAAGCTGCACACTCCGTACCGTCCACAGGCGAGCGCGAAGGTCGAAAGAGTGAACAGCACTATTAAAAATAAATTGAGTAAAGTAATGGCAGAGACAGGATTGACGTGGCCAGAAGCTTTACCCATTGTTTTGTATAGCATCAGAACCACTCCCAGGTCCCCTCTTAATCTGTCTCCTTTTGAAATCTTGTTTGGTCGACAACCGCATGTCATGATTAACCCTCAGGATGATTTGAAATGTAACAATGAAGTAACTGTAAAGTACTTGATTAACATGAGTAAGCAGTTGAGGAATCAAAATGATAATCTGAAGTTGGTGATTCCTGATTTACCAGATAGTAATTGTCATGACATTGAACCTGGGGATTATGTAATGATACGAAATTTTCTACGCTCAGGTTGTCTTATTGATAGATGGGAAGGACCATACCAGGTCTTATTGACTAGCACCACAGCATTGAAGGTGGCTGAGAAAGAGACTTGGGTCCATTCATCCCACTGCAAAAAGATTGCTGATCCAGGGAAGTCCCGTGATAAGGAACAGACGGTAGAGGTTGTATCACTGGAGTGTCTGTTCCAGGAGGACTGAGGCGGCACCTGAGCCTTGAAGACCGAAAGCAGTTATCGACTCCCCTCTCCCTTTTATTGTTTTTCTCCACTTCCCATCCCCTCTTCCTTGAAATTTCTTTTTTTTCCCCTTCTCATTCTTCTCTATTTCCTCCTCAAAGATGGACTTGCCCCAAGAGACTGTGATCCGGATTTTGATGTTAACCGTGATGTTGACCAGAGCAGTCTGTTCCGGCGAGAGTACCATAGAGGTCGAGAGAGGATCTGGAATGGGTTCCGATTATGATGATGATGGAGGCGTAGTTTTCCAAGATCAACCAAACCAACAAGCAAAGGCGAGTATCAGAAAACGATCCGATAGAAGAAATTGTGATGGATTGTTAGCTGAAGAAAATTGTATCTGTAGGCTCTGTGATAATCTGGTTGAAGATGGATGCATAAAGAAATGCCAATCCAGTTTTAATATCCATATAGACCGGCATCCATTGAGTGACTATCACTCTTTAGTGGGTAACGTGTTAAACCAAACAGATTGTTGGGTATGCTCTCAAGTACCTCAGGGTCATAGCAAATCAGGGCTAGTACCATTTCCTTTAACGTTAGGGGAGGTACTTGAGCTAAGTGGTGGGAGACCGGTGGACCGGAGATTTAACATCTCCAGCCCTCCTAGTTTGAAGCTCCACCAATACCATGTGGATAGGTCCCTCTTATGTTTTAATATCTCCAACCCCCGTAAGCCGGGAAATTGGGAAGTGTCATGGAGCAACCTTACCATGACCTTTTCACACAGAGCAGATAGAATGCCTACAGATACAGAGCTCGTACGCCACATAGCCAGTAGAGGAAAATCTTTCCGGTATCGATATACCTTAGGAAATAGGATTACTAGAGTTGGAGAGGTATCACCAGGATACTGTGCACATATCGTACAAACTGATACGTGCATTAAGCAGATGGAAGAATTAGGGTCAGGAGATTTCACCTGGAAGGTTTGTAACATGGTCATGTCCTTCTCCGTCCCATATGTTCTCCCCGATGACGCATATTTCATATGCGGGAGAAAGGCGTACAAGTGGCTTGCCCCAAACTCTGAAGGATTGTGTTATATTGGAAAAGTATTGCCTGAAGTGATGACTGTTACACATGACAAAATGAAGGACATACACCGTGGTGCCCAAGCTCCTTATACTCACACTCATTACGAGCACCGAGTTAAAAGACAACTGTCAGAAAGGTTAGAGCATCCGGCCTCTGATCTTATCCATGAATCCACCGGGATTCAGGTTCTGGTAGCGTTAGATTTCACTCGCACCGCTCGAGGAGTGATGAATTATAGATACATTTCCGCACTCGCCAATTTGTTAGATAATATCACTGAAATGTATGATGACACGTTTAGATACACTGGAAGAGAACTTCAAGCTTACAAAACGGAACTAGTTCAGCATAGGATGGTTCTTAATTATCTTACAGCAGTAACAGGCGGATATTGTGTTACATTGGCAACACAGTACGGCATAAAGTGTTGCACTTATATCACGAATAGCACCGAGGATCCGGTAGAGGTCATAGACCAAAAGATGGACGATATTCTGCAATTAAAGTGGGAATTTCGTCGAAAACACAATCTCACCCTTGCTGCTGTAGGTAATGAGCTGACTGGTTGGGTGTCATGGTTGAACCCGCGAAATTGGTTCTCCGGTTTAGGAGACTGGGCTCAAGGAGTCATATTGGATGTTGGAAAGTTTCTACTATGTATCTTGGGTGTCGTTATATCGATTGGATTGATATTTAGATGCGGGCAGGCTTTAATGAGGTGCAAACAAAGTACAAAAGTGATGAGTTTGAGGAGTGAGGAAACTGTAATTAACCTGGATTTGATTTATGACCCAATGATAGAAACCAGAATGTGATGAAAATGCGATTATACGGTCCGTTTCTTTCACCTGTTTTTCTGCTTTTCTCCAAGATACAAAGACCCCCTTGGACGAGGAAGTTGACGAGACGCTATACAGACAACAGACAAGCACCAAAGATGAAGTTTTGACCACTTGAGAAATGGACATTTGATGAACTTTGCCATGGATCCCCAGTTTCCCTAGTACTTTTAAACTCACGCTAGCCCAACATTTTTTTGTAAATCCGATGGCTCTGACAAAGCTATTTGCTCATGCCCAAGGAGCAATACAGCGCAAAGAAGACGACTCTCAACAGATACCGAACACAACTTCAACAACAGATGTACATTTCCCTGACATAGAATATCATTGCATTTTCCATAAGTGTTCTTCACCTTCATCTCTACAACCCTCAGGTAATAACACACATAGTATAGGGAATACAGGCACAGATATCAGCAATCACATATTCCCCCATTCATGTATCATCAACTAAAATGTGCTCCCCATTTTGTCCAAAAGCCGAAAAGAGCTCGGTAAAGTTTGACAGCCCATCCACAGACCTGTACCACGGGATAAGAAGGAATTCAAATGTATACTTCGCAATACCTCGAAGCTTGATTTACAACACGTACGGCACGATGATACATGACCCTCCAAACATGGACTCATACACACATGCTTCTGCTATCACACTAGGTCATACCCTCTTCACACCTACTCCTCTCTCCTCCCTCACCCAACCATGGAAATGAATTAACCCCTGACATATATTTTTCTCCTTTTGAAATGTTTTAGAAGGTGGCAGTTATTATTGACTGCCAAAGGGTGGACTGTCAAAGTCAGAAAAATATCCCCATGCACGTTGCCATATTTGCACCGCACACTGGTCCGTGCTGCGCATGCGTACGCTCTCCCGTGAAGGCGCATACCCGCAATAGCGTGCACTCGCAGGCGCGGTATGCGTATTTACGGTAGAGTTTATGTAGTCGTAGCGTGCGACTCATTCGTTACATATTTTCACAATTAATGTAGTTTATAGATCATGATCCCTTTGATAGTTTCTGAAAGTTTGGTTAAAATAGAAGGTCCCTGTTTAAAGTAATCCCTCTTTGTATTGTACGAAGGGTCTAACAGGAATCATACAGCAGTGTTTGGTACCCATCGGAAGAGTATTTAATTAGCAATATTCCGGTGTTGGTTTGGAGCGTATTAATCGCTCGTGCGAATAGTTATGGACATAAGAAGTTTATGTCCATTTCTATTATTTACGCATACTCAGGTATGTGGCGGGAAACCTAGTTCCCCACCCACCTGAGCTGTTTGAAATCGTCACAGCCCACCTGTATGAATCAACCTATGACCTTTTGTTGTGATACAGGGTCGAATTCCTTCATCCAATGGACAATAGGATTGTAGGGACTATGAGATTGCATTGTGTGTGGGGCATAAATAGGCAGGCCGACCACATCCAACTCTCACTCTTCAACGGTTCTCATTGCTGAAAATCGGGTGCTGGATGTCCAGGCGCATGCGATCGTTTACCCTGTGCGTAAGTTTCTCTCCGTAATCATTGTCTTTCTGTGAGCCAATTTCTCTCATCTCTCTCCGTCTCTCTTTCTCTTTCCCTTCTCTTTCTCTCGTATCTCCCCTAGACTAGTATTGTATTGTATTAGATAGTATTGTATTTTGGTTAGGAAGTCTCTGTTATATTGTAGTGTATCATTTGTACTGTTATCCCCTTTTACAAGTATATTAGATATAATACAGTTAATAGGCTTTGGACCCTAAACCAGTATCTGTGTATTTCCTATAGTGTTAAGTGTTCACTTGAGCGTCGGTGACGCTCAAGCAGCTTTGTAGTTAGTCAGGTTACACAAGGTTGCATTTACACCCTGTACTCACATTAAGGTATTCTGTGAATTTTATTGGTATAAGGTTTAGACATAAAGGTATAGCGTTGTGAGCGTCTGCGCCGCTGGTGATCTCCTCGTGGTCTCGAGCGTCCGCTACGCCATAGCGAATCATTACTCTAGTCATAGCCAATAACGTGTCCTGTGATCACTGGGCCGTGAGCGAACGTGACGCTTGAGCGTCTCGCCTACGGCTGAGCGATCGTTACGCAACTAGCGTACCATTACGGTACTTCTTAAGTAAACAGCGTACAGTGTTCTTAGACTTCATAAAGGGTTGTTTATACGACAAGGGAATTTAGCATTGTCAAAGTAGAAGAGGACACTCCATCGATAGACCCAGCAGGTCTGAGAACCAATGCAGTCTGGGCCATGCTGAAGCGATTAGAAGTAGTACTCTTCCTTCTTGTTTGAACTTCTGTAGTACCCTGGGCAGGAGAGACACCGGAGGGAACACGTAGGGCAGCCGAAAGTTCCATGGAATTGCCAGTGCGTCCACAAACGCTGCTTGAGGATCCCTGGTTCTTGATCCGAATACCGGAACCTTGTGATTGTGTCTGGACTTCCTGATGAAGGCTCCACTCTACAGCATGCATGTCCTGACGACTGAGGAAATCCGCTTCCCAGTTGAGGACTCCCAGAATGAACACTGACGATATTGCTGGCAGATGGCGTTCCGCCCAACGAAGGATTTTTGACACTTCCATCATTGCCATGCGGCTTCGAGTGCCGCCCTGATGGTTTATGTATGCCACCGTGGTGGCGTTGTCTGACCGTACTTAAACAGGCCTGTTCTGTATCAGAGGCAGGGGGAAAGACAAAGCATTGAACACTGCCCGCAATTCCAGAATGTTTATCAGGAGGAAAGATTCCTCCTTGGTCCACCGACCCTGGAAAGTGTTGCTCCAATACCACACCCCAACCCCTCAGACTGGCGTCCGTAGTCAGTAGGATCCAGTTGGAGATCCAGAAGGGACGGCCCCTGCTCAACTGCTGGTCCTCTAGCCACCAAGTCAGCGACAGACGAGCCTCCGGAATCAAGGAGATCATGTGAGACATTATCCGATGAGGCAGGCCATCCCACTTAGAAAGGATTAACCTCTGTAGAGGGTGGGAATGAAATTGAGCGTACTCTACCATATCGAAAGCAGACACCATGAGGCCTAGTACTTGCATCGCCGAGTGTATATACACTCTTGGGCGAGGGAGGAAGTATCTGATCCTGTCCTGAAGGTTCAGGAGCTTCTCTGGAGACAGAAACAGCCGCTGACTGTGTGTCCAGCAGTGCCCCCAGGTGTACCATGCTCCGAGCAGGGACCAGCGAGGACTTCTTCCAGTTGATGAGCCTCCCGTGGGCTTGTAGGAAGTTTACTGTCTGTTGTAGATGACTGAGGAGGACATCGTGGGAGTTTTCCAGAATCAGCAAGTCATCCAGATCCGGGATCCATGGCCAGTACAATTGATTGCTGTGTTTCCATACGGAATTTGGACACTCTCACAAACTTGCTCAGTGATTTGAGGTTGAGTATATGCCGGAAAGACCCATTGGGTTTCGGGATTAGAATCAGGGTCGAGTAGTATCCTCTGCCTCTCTGTGACAAAGGTACCGGCACTATCACTCCTGTATCCAGGAGGGAACGCACAACCAATTGTAGAACTTGCGCCTTCAACGGATCCGAAGGGATAACCATTGTGCAGAATTGGCAAGAGAAAGAGACAGCGTACCCGTGAGAGACAATTTCTCGCACCCTTGCACTGAAGTGGTCTTTAACCCGACCTGGGTGAATTGCAGAAGTTGGCCTCCCACCCTGGGGTCCGTCATGCAGCAGGTTAGTCTTGTTTAGAAGCAGGCTGATGGGCAGCCCAGGACTGTTTTGCCTTGGGTTTATTGGTTTTGGGAACATGAGTTTGTCTCGGGTATGCCTGGCCTTTTGCCTTCCCTTGAGGCCGAAAGGAGCGAAAAATTGTACCATCTTCTTTCTGTGCAGAAGGATTAGTATTCGGGAGAAATGCAGTCTTAGCAGCCGCTAAGTCAGTCACAATCTTATTGAGATCTTCCCCAAATAGGATGTCTCCCTTATAAGGGAGTACCTCCAAGGTCTTTTTGGAGTACAGGTCCACCTTCCACGACCTCAACCACAGAATATGGCAAGCCAGGATGGACGTAGTCGATGCCTTGGCCGCCAACACACCAGCCTCAGAGGACGCCTCCTGAATGTATTAGGAGGTGGTGGTAATATGAGACAGGTATTGTCTGGCAGTGTCAGATATATCCTGAGGCAGCTCCTCCTCTAATGCCTGAACCCATGCTTCAATACCTTTTGCAGCCCAGGAGGCTGCTATAGCGGGTCTATATAGTAAATAGACTTCAGGCATCCCTCCACACGCTTATCTGTCGGTTCCTTCAGTGAGGTGACAGTGGTGACAGGCTGAGTAGAGGACACCACGAGACGGGTGACATGGGAATCCACCGGCCGTGAATTTTCCCACTTGTTATACAACTCTGTAGGGAGAGGATAGCCAGCTACCATCTTTTTAGATAGGGAGAATTTCTTTTCTGGCGAAGACCAGGGTTCTTGACGTATGTCCACCAAATAGTCAGAATGCGGTAATAAGGTTTTAGTTACCTTCTGATATTTAAACTTATCAGGTTTCTTAGACACAGTAGTGGGAGCCACATCATCATCTATTTGTAGAATTTGCTTAATAGCAACCACTAGGACAGGGACATCAACCTGAGTTGTAGATTCCTCGTCAGAAGCAGCTGTATCAGTGTCTGACAGGTCAGTATACTCCCCATCCTCATTAGAAGTATTTTTCGAGAGATAAGTGGATTGTGAGGAGGAAGTGGCCCGCTTAGATGACCCCTGACCGCGAGTGTTGACTTGGGGCAGGTTTATGTCTAACCAAAGAATGATTCAATTGCTGCAACTGGGTAGACAAATTATCTATCCAAGGTGGATTTACCATAGGGACAATATGTGGCTGCAATGGCACAGGAGGTCCCATAGGGGGCGTAAGGCGTGTCACAAGCATATTGAGCATAGTTGAGAATGCCACCCAAGGTGGCTCCTGATTGGTTACAGGAGATGTATGGCACATATTACACAGACCATCATTCAAAGCTTCCCTCTCAGACAAATCCCTGGCGCAAACGCTGTATGATACAGGAGCGTCCGTGGATTTCCCGCCCTTTGTGTTAGACATATTAGTGAATGTAAGCGTGGAGCGAATGAGTATGATACAGCCAGACCGAGTACAATACCTGCGAATAGATCCCCTAGTATGTGACAGCGTACACAGTTCACAACACCAGCATCTAAATCCGGTATTATGTGACTGAGTACACATTACACAACACCAGCGAGTAAATCCGGTATGATGTGACTGAGTACACATTACACAACACCAGCGAGTAAATCCGGTATGATGTGACTGAGTACACAGTACACAACACCAGCGTCTAAATCCGGTATGATGTGACTGAGTACACAGTACACAACACCAGCGAATAAATCCGGTATGATGTGACTGAGTACACAGTACACAACACCAGCGTCTAAATCCGGTATGATGTGACTGAGTACACAGTACACAACACCAGCGTCTAAACCCGGTATTATGCGAGTACACAGTACACAACACCAGCGTCTAAATCCGGTATTATGTGACTGAGTACACAACACCAGCGAGTAAATCCGGTATGATGTGACTGAGTACACAGTACACAACACGAGCGGCTAAATCCGGTATGATGTGACTGAGTACACAGTACACACCACTAGCGAGTAAATCCGGTATGATGTGACTGAGTTCACAGTACACACCACCAGCGAGTAAATCCGGTATGATGTGACTGAGTACACTTAACGTTAAATACTGTGCAGCACTATATATGCGACCCTGATGCACCTAGGGTACAGAATACAGTGATAGCTATAGGTGATATACACTGAAAGTGAAATTCACACAGCAGATACAGGCACTCACAGTGACAATGCAGATAATTATTTTAGTAAGACAATAAAACTGCACTGGACTAGTATATGTGTGTGTGTATATATATATATATATATATATATATCCATATCTAAATCCAGGGTGAGTATCCCATATCCAAATATTCCAAAATACGAAATATTACGAAATACGGAATTTTTTTAGTGAGAGTGAGATAGTGAAACCTTTGTTTTCGGATGGCTCATTGTACACAAACGTTGTTTAATACACAAAGTTATTAAAAATATTGTATTAAATTACTTTCAGGCTGTGTGTATAAGGTGTATATGAAACATAAATGCATTCTGTGCTTAGACTTGGGTCCCATCCTCATGATATCTCATTATGGTATGCAATTATTCCAAAATACGGAAATATCCGATATCCAAAATACTTCTGGTCCCAAGCATTTTGGATAAGGGATACTCAACCTGTATATATATGTATATATATATATATATATATATATATATATATATATACGCAGATATGTCCTGATATATCGTTGCTGCGTACCGCATAGCGGGCGCCATGCAACTCGTGCCAGCTCCTTCCGCTATAACTCCCGTTATAAGTTGCGTTGTAAATGTGACGTCACGTTATAATTGTAACATGCATTCTACTTTCTGTCCACCAGATGTCGTTTTTCCTAAACTCTATGGCGAATGCCTCAAATAGCCAACGGACCCTTCGTAGCACTACCTGCTGATTGGCTGACGGGTTCGAATCTAAGCGGGACCAGAATTTTTTTTTTGTGGATTCTTAATGTCATTTTTAATGGAATGGGAAAAGTCAGAAAAAAAATTGCGTGGGGTCCCCCCTCCTAAGCATAACCAGCCTCGGGCTCTTCGAGCCGGTTCTGGTTCTAAAAATCCGGGGGGGAAACGGACAGGGGATCGTCCGTATTTTTAAAACCAGCACCGGGCTCTGCGCCTGGTGCTGGTGCAAAAAATACGGGGGACAAAAAGAGTAGGGGTCCCCGTATTTTTTACACCAGCATCGGGCTCCACTAGCTGGACAGATAATGCCACAGCCGGGGGTCACTTTTATACAGTGCCCTGCGGCCGTGGCATTAAATATCCAACTAGTCACCCCTGGCCGGGGTACCCTGGGGGAGTGGGGACCCCTTCAATCAAGGGGTCCCCCCCCCAGCCACCCAAGGGCCAGGGGTGAAGCCTGAGGCTGTCCCCCCCATCCAAGGGCTGCGGATGGGGGGCTGATAGCCTTTGGAAAAATGAAAGAATATTGATTTTTTCCAGTAGTACTACAAGTCCCAGCAAGCCTCCCCCGCAAGCTGGTACTTGGAGAACCACAAGTACCAGCATGCGGGAGAAAAACGGGCCCGCTGGTACCTGTAGTTCTACTGGAAAAAAAAATACCCAAATAAAAACAGGACACGCACACAGTGATAGTAAAACTTAATTACACACGTCGACACACACACATACTTACCTATGTTGACACTATGTTATTGTGCAGTAATATAGCGGCTCTCCCCCTACACCCGGTACCAGTGATAAAGGGATTGTTATTGTGCAGTAATATAGCAGCTCTCCCCCTACACCCGGTACCAGTGATCCAGGGATTGTTATTGTGCAGTAATATAGCGGCTCTCCCCCCTTACACCCGGTACCAGTGATCCAGGGATTGTTATTGTGCAGTAATATAGCAGCCCTCCCCCCCTACACCTGGTACCAGTGATCCAGGGATTGTTATTGTGCAGTAATATAGCTGCTCTCCCCCCCTACACCCGGTACCAGTGATCCAGGGATTGTTATTGTGCAGTAATATAGCGGCTCTCCCCCTTACACCCGGTACCAGTGATCCAGGGATTGTTATTGTGCAGTAATATAGCGGCTCTCCCCCCTACACCCGGTACCAGTGATCCAGGGATTGTTATTGTGCAGTAATATAGCGGCTCTCCCCCCCTACACCCGGTACCAGTGATCCAGGTATTGTTATTGTGCAGTAATATAGCGGCTCTCCCCCCTACACCCGGTACCAGTGATCCAGGGATTGTTATTGTGCAGTAATATAGCGGCTCTCCTCCCCCTACACCCGGTACCAGTGATCCAGGGATTGTTATTGTGCAGTAATATAGCGGCTCTCCCCCCTACACCCGGTACCAGTGATCCAGGGATTGTTATTGTGCAGTAATATAGTAGCTCTCCCCCCTACACCCGGTACCAGTGATCCAGGGATTGTTATTGTGCAGTAATATAGCGGCTCTCCCCCCCCTACACCCGGTACCAGTGATCCAGGGATTGTTATTGTGCAGTAATATAGCGGCTCTCCCCCCCTACACCCGGTACCAGTGATCCAGGGATTGTTATTGTGCAGTAATATAGCGGCTCTCCCCCCCTAAACCCGGTACCAGTGATCCAGGGATTGTTATTGTGCAGTAATATAGCGGCTCCCCCCCCCCCCCCTACACCCCGTACCAGTGATCCAGGGATTGTTATTGTGCAGTAATATAGCGGCTCTCCCCTCTACACCCGGTACCAGTGATCCAGGGATTGTTATTGTGCAGTAATATAGCGGCTCTCCCCCCCCTACACCCCGTACCAGTGATCCAGGGATTGTTATTGTGCAGTAATATAGCGGCTCTCCCCTCTACACCCGGTACCAGTGATCCAGGGATTGTTATTGTGCAGTAATATAGCGGCTCTCCCCCCCCCTACACCCCGTACCAGTGATCCAGGGATTGTTATTGTGCAGTAATATAGCGGCTCTCCCCCCCCTACACCCCGTACCAGTGATCCAGGGATTGTTATTGTGCAGTAATATAGCGGCTCTCCCCTCTACACCCGGTACCAGTGATCCAGGGATTGTTATTGTGCAGTAATATAGCGGCTCTCCCCCCCCTACACCCCGTACCAGTGATCCAGGGATTGTTATTGTGCAGTAATATAGCGGCTCTCCCCCCTACACCCGGTACCAGTGATCCAGGGATTGTTATTGTGCAGTAATATAGCGGCTCTCCCCCCCTACACCCGGTACCAGTGATCCAGGGATTGTTATTGTGCAGTAATATAGCGGCTCACCCCCCCTACACCCGGTACCAGTGATCCAGGGATTGTTATTGTGCAGTAATATAGCGGCTCTCCCCCCCCTACACCCCGTACCAGTGATCCAGGGATTGTTATTGTGCAGTAATATAGCGGCTCTCCCCCCCCTACACCCCGTACCAGTGATCCAGGGATTGTTATTGTGCAGTAATATAGCGGCTCTCCCCTCTACACCCGGTACCAGTGATCCAGGGATTGTTATTGTGCAGTAATATAGCGGCTCTCCCCCCCCTACACCCCGTACCAGTGATCCAGGGATTGTTATTGTGCAGTAATATAGCGGCTCTCCCCCCTACACCCGGTACCAGTGATCCAGGGATTGTTATTGTGCAGTAATATAGCGGCTCTCCCCCCCTACACCCGGTACCAGTGATCCAGGGATTGTTATTGTGCAGTAATATAGCGGCTCACCCCCCGTACACCCGGTACCAGTGATCCAGGGATTGTTATTGTGCAGTAATATAGCGGCTCTCCCCCTCTACACCCGGTACCAGTGATCCAGGGATTGTTATTGTGCAGTAATATAGCGGCTCTCCCCCCCCTACACCCGGTACCAGTGATCCAGGGATTGTTATTGTGCAGTAATATAGCGGCTCTCCCCCCCTACACCCGGTACCAGTGATCCAGGGATTGTTATTGTGCAGTAATATAGCGGCTCCCCCCCCTACACCCGGTACCAGTGATCCAGGGACTGTTATTGTGCAGTAATATAGCGGCTCCCCCCCTACACCCGGTACCAGTGATCCAGGGATTGTTATTGTGCAGTAATATAGCGGCTCTCCCCCCTACACCCGGTACCAGTGATCCAGGGACTGTTATTGTGCAGTAATATAGCGGCTCTCCCCCCCTACACCCGGTACCAGTGATCCAGGGATTGTTATTGTGCAGTAATATAGCGGCTCTCCCACCCCTACACCCGATACCAGTGATCCAGGGATTGTTATTGTGCAGTAATATAGCGGCTCTCCCCCTACACCCGGTACCAGTGATCCAGGGATTGTTATTGTGCAGTAATATAGCGGCTCTCCCCCCCTACACCCGGTACCAGTGATCCAGGGATTGTTATTGTGCAGTAATATAGCGGCTCTCCCCCCTACACCCGGTACCAGTGATCCAGGGATTGTTATTGTGCAGTAATATAGCGGCTCCCCCCTCTACACCCGGTACCAGTGATCCAGGGATTGTTATTGTGCAGTAATATAGCGGCTCTACCCCCTACACCCGGTACCAGTGATCCAGGGATTGTTATTGTGCAGTAATATAGCGGCTCTCCCCCCCCTACACCCGGTACCAGTGATCCAGGGATTGTTATTGTGCAGTAATATAGCGGCTTTTCCCCCCTACACCCGGTACCAGTGATCCAGGGATTGTTATTGTGCAGTAATATAGCGGCTTTTCCCCCCCTACACCCGGTACCAGTGATCCAGGGATTGTTATTGTGCAGTAATATAGCGGCTCCCCCCCCCTACACCCGGTACCAGTGATCCAGGGATTGTTATTGTGCAGTAATATAGCGGCTCTCCCCCCCCTACACCCGGTACCAGTGATCCAGGTATTGTTATTGTGCAGTAATATAGCGGCTCTCCCCCCTACACCCGATACCAGTGATCCAGGGACTGTTATTGTGCAGTAATATAGCGGCTCTCCCCCCTACACCCGGTACCAGTGATCCAGGGATTGTTATTGTACAGTAATATAGCGGCTCTCCCCCCCCCTACACCCGGTACCAGTGATCCAGGGATTGTTATTGTGCAGTAATATAGCGGCTCCCCCCCTACACCCGATACCAGTGATCCAGGGACTGTTATTGTGCAGTAATATAGCGGCTCCCCCCCCCCTACACCCGGTACCAGTGATCCAGGGAATGTTATTGTGCAGTAATATAGCGTCTCTCCCCCCTACACCCGGTACCAGTGATCCAGGGATTGTTATTGTGCAGTAATATAGCGGCTCCCCCCCCTACACCCGGTACCAGTGATCCAGGGATTGTTATTGTGCAGTAATATAGCGGCTCTCCCCCCCTACACCCGGTACCAGTGATCCAGGGATTGTTATTGTGCAGTAATATAGCGGCTCTCCCCCCCTACACCCGGTACCAGTGATCCAGGGATTGTTATTGTGCAGTAATATAGCGGCTCTCCCCCCTACACCCGGTACCAGTGATCCAGGGATTGTTATTGTGCAGTAATATAGCGGCTCTCCCCCCTACACCCGGTACCAGTGATCCAGGGATTGTTATTGTGCAGTAATATAGCGGCTCTCCCCCCCTACACCCGGTACCAGTGATCCAGGGATTGTTATTGTGCAGTAATATAGCGGCTCTCCCCCCTACACCCGGTACCAGTGATCCAGGGATTGTTATTGTGCAGTAATATAGCGGCTCTCCCCCCTACACCCGGTACCAGTGATCCAGGGATTGTTATTGTGCAGTAATATAGCGGCTCTCCCCCCCTACACCCGGTACCAGTGATCCAGGGATTGTTATTGTGCAGTAATATAGCGGCTCTCCCCCCCTACACCCGGTACCAGTGATCCAGGGATTGTTATTGTGCAGTAATATAGCGGCTCCCCCCCTACACCCGGTACCAGTGATCCAGGGATTGTTATTGTGCAGTAATATAGCGGCTCTCCCCCCTACACCCGGTACCAGTGATCCAGGGATTGTTATTGTGCAGTAATATAGCGGCTCCCCCTCTACACCCGGTACCAGTGATCCAGGATTGTTATTGTGCAGTAATATAGCGGCTCTACCCCCTACACCCGGTACCAGTGATCCAGG